>NC_081407.1:345696163-345996163 GCF_030272615.1 Cryptomeria japonica | reverse complement strand
AAGTTGAAGAACCGGTATGAAGAGATGTAGTGAATCGGTGTCAGGGTTTCACTAAGTGTGACTACTGGTTGGTAGTCTTAGCTCTAGGGTTTCCGGTTTGGCAATCTATCTTGTACGATGCAACCGATGATATTTTGTGATGAGTTAGCTAAGAAATGAGGATGAGATCATGATGCCATGTCATTTTTGTGCACGTGAAGGATTTCCTTGAGGATCTTGCATGTGAAGGATCAACTGCATTAAATGTCTACCTCAGGAATGAACAATTTTCTTAGCGGTATGAGAAGAAAGTGTGATGGGTTACTGATTTCTATGTGTGGTGAAGAATGGACGATGCAGAATGACTTGTGATATGTTTGAGATTGTTTCATTTTATATAAAATGTTTGAACGGTCAGGATTGGACCGCCTGTAATTGTAAACCTAAATGATTAGGGTTTAGGGTTTATGCTACTGACCTAATTGTTGTCTATAAGGTCGATGATGTTTGTTATTGTAAGTTGTTGGCAAAATTTGTGTATGTATCCAAGTGATGAGATACTTGCCAGACCAGTGAGAGAAAATTGCAGAGTATGATTGCAAAGTAGAGGAACTGAAAAGGATCAGCCTTAGCATATAGTGTTGTTATCAAATCATAGTTTTACCTGTTGTCTTCTAACCATTTCAACAGAAGGAAAATCCTTTTGTCGGGTATCTTTAATAGGCTTACTATAAATCCTCTAACCAGGTGACTCAAGTTCATTGAGTTCTTTAAATCCTCTAGCAAGGTAATCTTTAACAAGGTTTCAACCTTTAACAGGGTATATAGCCCTCCCTTAACTGGGTGATCTTTAACACGATCGATTCCTTGCTGAACCTTATTGTAAATTCTTTAACCAGACTAGGCTCCTAACAAATCGAGCTTCAAAAGATTTCAAAACAAGCTTATGGGTATTCATCCCCACTGTGGTTTTTCCCATTTGGGTTTCCACGTGAAAAAAATTGTGTGTCATGAGTTGTGCATTTTCATGTGATGATTAAGTATTCTTTGTTTAAGTGATTATGCAAGCAGAGCTAATGGTTATGGTATTGTTGATATACCACATGCATATGTTTATGGGTGAAGTAGTTATCAAGTATTGAATGTATTTGAAGTATTTAGTTTTACCTATTTATATTGTCTGAAGTCTTACTATGTTTAACCGGTATTGTCATGATTAAGTTCAGTAATGAAGACAACCGATTAAGATTGTTTTAACTTGATAAGTTGCAAAGAGAAGTTTTTGTATGTACTTATTCACCCCCCCCTCTCAGTACCAGTTAGGGTATCTGTTGTTCATCATTATTCATCAATCCACACCATCTAGCAAAAACCCCAAATGTTTTGCATGTTTGTAGAATCCTTTCAAACAAACTATCATTGATTTCCAACACATTTTTCTCTTATGATTTAGGTTTTGTCTTCAAATTCAACTTCACCTCTGTGTGTTTGCAAGGAAGCAGAGATTTGGGTTTCTTTCATCCCTCCTCAAATATCTTAGATCTAGAATAATTACCACCCGCCCTCCAATTATCCAAGTTCTATATATATATATATATATATATATATATATATATATATATATATATATATATATATATATATATATATATATATATATATATATATATATATATATATATATATATATATATATATATATATATATATATATATATTGTAGTCACATAAATCTGTCCATTTTAATTAAATGAATATTTTGTATTTATTTGATTAAAAATCCACTAGCCATCAGTTAATTAAATTAATATTTAATTAATTCATCTTCAAACATTCTCCTATTAATTAAATAAATTATTCAATTTATTTTAATTCATTCATTCAACCAAATTCACAAATCAATTAAATGAATAAATTCTATTTATTCAATTTAATCCTCTTTCCTCTTTTAAATAAATTAAATAAAACATTTATTTAAATCATTTATCCCCCCCTACTTTCATTTTCCTACATCTCTCACTTGCCCTTCTTAAATTCTTTTAGAACCTATCTAATCCTAATCAATTAGCCTAATCCATCCCCTAATTATTGTCACATTCCTAAGCAACTTGGAGTCACTTCTCAAAGACTTCAAAGTCTTTGAAAAGCATTTAATGCTTTGTGTGTTCAACAATTTAACCTCTAAAGTCTTCCAAACCACTTATGGCTCTTACATGACCATTTATGGTTAACCCCTAACTCAACCCTCATGTGACTCAAGTGTCTCCTCAAGCATTTATTTCTTTGACCATGGTTATCCCTTTTACCTTTGCACAAAAGTTTATCCATTGGATAAAAACTTTATTCTTTGAATAAAGAATTTATTCACTCAACCCAACCTTGACCTTAACTCCCAAGTTAACTCTTAGGTCATGTCAAGTATTTAATGCTTATTCCCTCTCCTCTCAACCTATCTCATATTGACACTTGTCATCCTGAGATTGGGTTGAAAGTCCTCGCATGGATTTGATATCATCAATCCTGACCCTTGTTGAGATTACTCAATCTCAACCATCTATTGCTCCATTTTTCCTATAAATAGAGCCCATTTCTTCATAATCCAGATCCTGAAAACTTGTATGCATTTAATCTATAGGCATTTCTAGAGAACATTTTAGCATAAAATCACTAATATATTGTCATTTTGGACTAAAATAAATCTTAGTTCCATTCATAGCATCTCATATTTAGCTTATTTTACACTTGCATAGCATAATTAAAACATTTCAATCTTGAACCTCCATAAGCATCCATAGTGCAAAACGTTGCTGAGAGCTACACTAATTTGGAACTTGGAGAGGAGAGGAACAAAGGAGAAGAAGCTAAGAGCATGTTAAAAGGCATTTGGAGATGCGTTATTGTATTTACTTCCATAGTTAAATCCTTTATCATGTTTTTAGTGTCTCTTTTGATATGTCTGCTTAGATTAGTTTTTGGCTGATTAACACTAACTATTTCTTGTGTTTTTGTGTGTTATACGACTATAGGCTTTAGTCTAGAACTTGTCCATTTTGCAGAGCATCATATATATATATAGCTTGTCTCAGGGAACCAGTTTAAAAAAACCTTCCTCAAGTTTCTGTAAATGGATGAATCTGTTGGAGATGGTCAGCCTGAAAGAACCTTCCAGACGGAGGGTATTCTATTTGCCATGTCCTCCATCCCTAAAAAATGGCAAACCTTTCCTTACTACTCTCTAATATCTTCTTGGTTTCACCATCTATCATTCTGATTTTGTCTGAGGAAGGAGAGCCCAGTTCCCCGAATTGCAGGCCGAAACCACATATTTTGTTTGCTCGAAAAACCATTTATGTCGCTCGATGTCTAGTATTTTCGCAGAAAAATTCATAGAGCCATTTTTTCTTTGTTACTATAATTCTAAAGTTCACATTTTAACCAATACTTAAATAGAAATATTTTTTATGACATCTTACATCATTGGGATTTTTAATTTGAAATAAATTATGCATTGCTATATATTTGAAGCATTTCATTTCCATAATTTCTATTGGAAAATAATATAAGATATACATTATTTATTGTACACACTTTGTGATAAGTTGATACTTTGTCATGTTTTTATCATCAAAACTCTTAGGTTTTTGGCATCTTTTGGGTTGCATTGTGGTAGTAAAGTATTGTGAATTGACTATATGTATTTCATGTGCTAATTCTGAACTTATGAAATCATGTTTGAACTTTGTCGGTCTTTTCCTGCAGCCATGCCAATTTATTCCTGCAGCCAAGTGATTTGTCCCTGTTCTTATGCAGATTATTTGGGATAATGTCATATGTGAGTTAATGAATGTATTAATTAAGTAAATACCTATGCATGTCCTTGTATGTTGTTTTTGTTTTTGTGCAGATAATGAATGATGTCGTGGTGGATGTTCTCCTTTCGTGCCCAAGAAATGAAGAATCACGTATGAGATAACTAAAGATCAAACCGAAGAGGAGTCGAGCGAGCGCAAGGTATGGCATAATCGAAGCAATCATACATCACTATGGGAGTTTAACTCTAGTGGGCATTGAATTCGCAAAATATCGCTAAGGCGTGCAAAGACTGTGGTTCAGTTTAGATCCACGTTTCCTGCAACCAAGCTCTAGTTATCTTCTTCATCTGTCAATCATCCGCCTCTTCTTCTGGGCGTGATTTGAGTTGTCCATTGTAGTTGATCTTTGCTTTATAATAATCTCTTCCTTTTTCTTAGAGGTTAGATAGAATAGAAAGGAATAGAGCAGAGAATTTTGACAAGCATTCTAGAGTTTTTCTTTTAGAACATGTAATCATTTTCAGGAAGAAATGAATGAAAGATATGTTGTTCTGATTTGTTAAAAGTATTTTGCTAGAAGCTTGATATCACTCATCCAAGGGGGCCCACTTGGTGAGTGATCCTGTGTTTATGTTCATTGAAATTAGTTCTTCTTTAATTACAGTAGAAGTTCATGCCTAGATTGTTCCTGTAGCCACTGGAAATAGATCCGCTGACTGTTCTTGCAGCCAAGCCAGAACATAGTGATTTCTGTTATTTACATTAGATCATTCCAGCATTGTTTTTATAAGCTTTCATGTAGCCTTCTATGATTTCCATTCTTGCCTTTCCTTTCTGCATAATGTAAGTTACTGCAGCAATGCAGAATAGCCATTGAAGGAGCTTAGTGCATATATATTGCAGACCCATTTCAATTTTTATGTCCCTGGGTTGATAATTAAATGAACACCAGCCATGAAAATAGTAACTTTACCAGATGAATGTCCAAACTTCGGATTGAGATTTCAATTAGAGTTATTATTATTATAGTTGGAGTAGACATTTTTGGCACCATTGTCGAGGATGGTGTCAAACTAAGAACCTTTTATGATTATTTTAGTTTCTAGTTAATTGTTTGAAAATTTCATGAATCTGCATGCATAGCAGAAGAAGAGACCCTAAAGATAGATTTCTGCCCACTCATCCTCAGCATGCAAAAGATAATTTCCCAGATATAAATCCTTTTGCTGAACTTTACCAAGCTCCACAGAATTTGAATCACCCTGAATCTGAATTCCTAGAAGGTAGTCTTCAGTTCTTTGTTGGTCCACAAGAAGAAGAATTTCCTATAGTAACAACCCCCATAAGTTCAATGCAAGAGAACCCTCCTCCTGGTGGGAATAATCCACCAACACCACCAAGTCCAACGTTTGAGTTTCCCATCTCTGACCAGCATGATAATGCTAACTTCAAGAACATTCCAACATCTTCACTTCCTAAATTCTATGGGTTGGTGACAGAGGATCCAGATACATTTCTGTTTGAGTTTGATGTTCTTTGTAGGAGTTTTAACTATACTACAAATGCCCATAGACTCAAAATTTTTCCTGCCACTTTGAAGGAGTCATCCTTGAGATGGTTTATGAGCTTGGGTAGTAGCACAATCAACACATGGGATGAGATGAAACGGTTGTTTCTTGCAAAATACAAAGATTATTGTAGAGGTACTGATCGTCATAGGGATGATATCTTTAGAATGACACAAACTAAAGATGAGAGTCTTGAAGATTATTTGGAAAGGTTTCCGTTTAGTGTCAAAAAGTCCAAGCATAGTACTCACAATGAAGATTCCCTCAAATTGATATTTTTGAGGGGTATCAGTGATGAATGCACCAATTCCTTAGATCTTATGGGAGGAGGTGACATTACACAATCCACTTGGGCTGAAATAGGACAAATTTGCAAGAAGTATTCCAAATCTACTTCTAAGAAGAATAGGAGATTTAAGCCAGGGGTACCATTAGCAGCATCTGGAACTGGAGTTTGTAGATTGGAACTTAGTCATCTATTAAAGGACTTCAAGGAGGACATTAAAAACAATATGGCTACCCAGTTGTATACATTGGCAGCTAAGAAGAAACATGAGGAAGCTGATGCATTCCTTGCAGAATTCTATCCTCATTGTAAACAATGGAAGAAAGATTGCAGATGTAAGATGGTTGTAAATGTGGAAGTACCTGACTTCAAACCAGTTCAAGGTGAGGATGAGCAAGTCTTCTATGTTGCTCAAAGAAGACCAAATTTTCAAAGACAAGGTATGCCACCTGATCCACTTTCTTTTTCTGGTTATAGTGGTAATTCTTATGCACCAAATAACCAATGGCAACCATAGTATTCTCAAAATTTTGGTAACTATCCACATTGGTATGGTTCACAAGGCCAAGGTCACCAATTTGCTAATCAAATACCACAGTGGGAGCAGCCACATGGGAACTAGTATCCACCTCAGGGTCAAGGAAACTAGTTTCAAGGGAATTGGCAACCTACCTCTCAATGGAGGGGAAACCAATTATGGCTAGCCCAATCTTCTGGATATCAGCCTCCTATTCAACAACCACAACCTCCTACTTTAATGCCTCCTCATGCAGCTAGGGTTGCACCACCTAAGCCAACATAGTTGCCTACTCAACCGTTGCCAAATCCAAATATCAAATCTCAGCAACAACAAGCTTATTTAGCTGATGTTAATCAGTACCCAGCCTATTCTTTATCACTAGATGGCATTCACCTCCAATCTGGAACAACTTTACCTAATCCCTCTCATCCGGTTATCACTGAGGTATAGGAGGAGCAAGAAATCTCTAATCCAATAGATACAATACCCCAAAATCAAATATTGCCATCATTTCCCCATAGATTGCAAGACAAAGAAGTTCCCACTGAACAACAGCAAAGCTTTGATATTATTGATCAATTGAAGCACATTTGTGTTAAAATCTCATTGTTGCAAGCAATAAAGGATGTTCCTATATATGGCAAGGTATTGAAAGAAGCATGCCTAAAGAAACCTGGCAGGAAAAAAAAGGATCCATAAATAGTGCATGTTATGGGTCAATTGGCTGATATTATGTTAAGTAAAATTGTCATTCCAAAGTATTCTGATCCAGGTAGTCCTGTTGTGAGTATAGTCATTAATGGTAGTCAAATAAAAAAAGTTTTGATTGATCTAGGGGCAACCATTAATGTAATGACAAGGGAAGTAATGAAACATCTAGAGAACAATAGTTTAAGGGCTACACCCACAGTTCTCCAGCTTGTTGATGGCTCTATAGTGAGACCTGATGGTATCATAGAAGATGTAGTAGTTATTCTAGATTCCTAAGAATATCCTGCAGACTTTATGATTTTATCTACAAAAGCAACATTGGGGGGATATTCGGTCATTTTGGGTAGACCTTGGCTTGCCACAGCTGATGCATATATTGGGTGTAGATCGGGGGACATGACTATTTTAGATGGGAGTTCTACAAAAACATTAGCCTTGTATTCTCCAGCACAACCTCAGCTTGAAAAGCAACAAGTTGTTTGACTTATCTTGGGAGAGGAAACTAAAGAAATTGACTCTATTAATCACCTTATGATGATTAATCGAGGACCACTCATGCAGTTATATGATGAGGAATCAATTCTTTATAAAATACTGATAAATGAATTTATAGAAGAGCAAAAATTGTAGGAACTGGTTCTGAATATTGCAGGTTTGGACTTTCCTGCAGCCATTGATATCTTGCATACTTTGTTGCCATAGGAATTATCTTTTTCTCATTTTTCTGATATAAACCAGATTGATCTTACTATTAAGATAGAGGTGGAATTGAATAAATATTTGATTATCAATAGAGATCTATCAGATACTCAAAAGGAGGGCCTTGTGGACTTGTTGAAACTTCATAGAAATGCTTTTGCATGGGATTACAAGGATATGAATGGGATTGATCCAACAGTTTGTACTCATCGTATTTACATAAAGGATGAGTGTTTCCCCCCCAGACAACTTCAAAGAAGAGTCAACCCTGCCTTGAAGGAGATAGTTAAAGAAGAATTACAGAAATTGTTGAAAGTTGGGTTTATCTATCCTATCTCTGACAGTCAATGGGTATCACCTCTGGTGATAGTACTTAAAAAGGGAGGCAAATAGAGGGTATGTGTTGATTATAGAGCTCTGAACTTAGCAACAAGAAAAGATCATTTTCCATTGTCATTTGTGGATCAGGTATTGGATTCTCTGGATGGTAAGAGATATTTTTCATTCCTTGATGGATTTAGTGGCTACAATCAGACACAAATAGCTCCCGAGGATCAAGAGAAGACAACATTTACTTGCCCATGGGGCACGTATGCATATTTTGTTCTTCCTTTTGGGTTGTGTAATGCTCTAGCCACTTTTCAAAGAGCAGTGATCAGTATTTTTTCCGATATTTCTCAAGATATTATGGAAATTTACATGGATGACTTTACAACTTATGGCTCTGAATTTGATCAAGCATTGGGTAATCTAAAGAAAGTTTTGTAGTGATGTGAAGACTAAAATTTGTCTTTAAACAGTGAGAAGTGTTTCATTATGATGGAAGAAGGAATAGTCCTTGGTCATCATATATCTGTACAAGGCATACAGGTGGATCCAACAAAGATTGAGGTCATTCAGCATATCAATGACCCTGTGAAGCAAAAAGATGTGAGAAGTTCTCTTGGTCATGCTGGATACTACAGAAGGTTTATCAAAGATTTCAATAAAATTGCAAGTCCCTTATATTCACTGCTTACTAAAGATGCAGAATTTAAATGGACTCTAGCATCCAATGAAGCTTTCTTAAAGCTTAAGAATGCTTTGACTCAAGCACCAGTCCTTAAAGGGCCAAATTGGTCTCTACCATTCCAAATCCATACAGATGCATCTAATTATGCAATAGGAGCAGTGCTAGGACAAAGAGTTGACAAACTGGAAAATGCAATATATTATATTAGCAAGAATTTCCAGGGACCTGAATTGAATTACATAGTTACTGAAAAGGAAATGCTAGCTGTCATATATGCACTTAACAAATTTAAACACTATATCATAGGGTATCCCATATTTGTGCATACAGATCATACTGCAATTAGATATCTCATGAATAAGCCATCAATCACCGGTAGATTAGCTCACTGGTTATTGTTGATGCAGGAATTTGATATCACAGTTGTTGATAAGCCAGGGAAGTCTAATGTGGTTGCAGATTATCTTTCACATCTTCAATTGCAGGAAGATTCTACAATAATAGATGACACTTTTCTAGATGAACATTTGTTTGACATATAGGCTTACACTCCTTGGTATGCTGATATTGCCAACTATTTAGCTACAACTAAGATGCCAATTTATTTCTCTCATAAGGAAAGAAGGTTGCTAGTTGAAAAAAGTTTTAACTTTTCATGGATTGTTGATAGTCTATTTTATACTAGACCGGACCAAGTCATGCGAAGATGTGTCAGAGAAGATGAAACATATGACATCCTGCATGCATGTCATGATGAGCCATGTGGAGGTAATTTTGCTGCCAAAAGAACAACACTGAAAATCAATACAGGATATTATTGGCCCACATTACACAAGGATGCAACTCAGTACACAAGGAAATGTGACAGATGTCAGCAAATGGGAAAACCTACAAAATTTGATGAGATGCCACTATATCCTCAAATATCTGTGGCACCATTTGACAAGTGGGGATTAGATTTTGTTGGCCCGATTGATCCACCTTCTAATGGAAAATCTTATATCTTGGTATGTACAGACTATGTAACAAAATGGGTAGAAGCTCGAGCCATGACACATGCAAGAGATAATAAGGTGGCTGAGTTTCTCTATGAAGAGATATTTACAAGATATGGAATACCAAGGGAAATTGTCTTAGACTAGGGACCTCAATTTACTTCAATATTGATAAAAGCTTTGGTCAATGAATACAATATAAGACACAGGAAATCTACTCCATATCATCCACAGTCTAATGGATAGGTAGAAGTTACAAATAGAGAGCTTGAGGCTATTCTTATAAAAATAGTGTCTGTCCACAAGAAAGATTGGTCTCACCAGCTTTCAGAAGCAATTTGGGCATATAGAACAACTTGGAAAACACCAATTGGTTTCACACCTTTTGAGATGGTTTATGGCAAAACAACAATGATGCCTATTGAATTTGAGCATAAAACTTTGAGGATAACTTTGCAATTAAATATGGCATTGTCTGAAGCACAGAAAGAACACATTCAACAATTAAATGCTCTAGATGAATGGAGAAAGATAGTTGTTCAACAGACAGAATTGATTCAAAATCAAAGAGAAAAATGGCATGATAAATATATCAGAGAAAAAAAATTCAAACTTGGTGACAGGGCACTACTGTATGATTCCAGATATAAAGATGCTATGGGAAAGCTTCAAACCAGGTGGTTAGGTCCTTATGAGATAGATGAAGTTTTCCAGAATGGAGCAGTCTATTTGTCCACAATTGATCCTGTTCAATTTAAACTCCTAGTAAATGGACACTGACTACGACTATATCATAAGCCAGCTACTAGAGAAGAGTTCCTACAACAACTGATAATGACTCTACAACAACTCATGAGCTTCCTGTTACAATTGAGCAAGTTGATAAAGGTAATGTTCCTGCAGCCTCTGCAGTGAACATATTTGCCATTTTATATGGGAATATTCTCCTCCGTACATAAAATCTCATCCACGACATTCCATCCCACGTTCTTACCTGTCATTTCATTTCATTTCACCTTCATTGTCATGCTATTGCAGGTACGTGTATATTGTATTTTATTTTAATTATGCATTTATTAGTTCATTATGATTATATCATGTTTAAATCCGCTCCACTACTCGAAATCTTGTCAACTTGTGTGGACACGTGCTAGGTTAAGTTGGGGGGGTACTTTATGGTTTGTTTTTCAATATGATTAATTATCAGTCCTTTTTGGTACCCCGAATTGATTTTCTACCCATCATTACTTATGATGTTATTATTTCACACAAGTGAATAATAAAGTATGCCGCCAAAATTAAGATATGTAAGGAGATTTCATTTTTAGCAAGACTGTCAAATATTTTGGTTCAGCTGCAGAGTGAAAAAATATCAGAGTAAAAGATGGGTGGTGATCTAATTCGCCATGAGCCAATGGTCCATGAAGGGTTGTTGCAGGATGGTCTTTGTGAGCATTATTTCCAAAACCATGGCTGGTCGGATTACTTCTTGAAAATCAGGGATTACAACGAAGAAATTGCTACAGAATTTATGCATTCCTTTAATGAAGGAGAAGCTACAGTTAAAGGTTTGAGGGTAATTGCTACAAAGCAGCGAATAGAAGAAGTAATGAGGTTGCTGCAAGAAGGGGAACTCTTTCCAAAATCAAAAGACGCAAGGAGTGCCAGGGCAGAGTTCACAATTCCCAATGACGGACCCTTAATGGTGGATAGACAAGGAACTAGAAGGGTTTCTCTACCAGCACATTGGCCTCAAGTAGCTTTGTATGTTATGAAATACATTACATGTGAAGGGCGGTATTCAAATTTGCATTCACCTCATTTTAAGTTTCTTAGTCATCTATGGCATGGTCAGCGAGTTAATGTTCCTAATTTCTTATACCATCTCATTTCTACAAGTGCTAAGGAGACGCAAAAAAATGGAAATTGCTCTATTAGCCATCATGGATTGGTTAATCTACTTGTACAGCGATCCCTGAGAGATGTTTCACAAATGGAATGGGGTGTATTTGAGGATATACAGCAATTTAGGTTTGATGATGCCCCTGTTGCAGATAATTCGTCGGTTGAAGAAGACAATGTTGCAGATAATCCGCCTGTTGAAGATGAGGGTTTGCTTGTTGCTGAAGGAGCCATAGTTATTATGGAAGAAAATATTGAAGCGGAATCAATTGAAGAACAACCCTCTACTTCTCTTCAAAGAGATTCGCCAGTTTTGCGAAGGAAAGGAAAAGAGTTAGAAAGGGATGAAACAAATGAAGAACTTATTACCCAGTTGCAGGTAACTCAGATTCCTCTTGCAGCCAAGAGGCGTAGGACAAAAATAAAAACTCTTGCAGCCATTCCAAAAGTGTATGTAAGAAGAAAGCAAAGGAGGACACAGAAGACTCAACCTGTGGGTAATCCAGCAAAGGTTATTGCAGTAGAAACTTCGGAAGAAGGAAGCCCTGAGGAGTAAACTAGCAAATCTTGCTTCTGTGGCACTGCAATTTGAAAAAACTGTTGAAGATGTTCTACAGCAGCCTGAGGAAAATATGGGAGATATGCCAGCTCAGAATGAGGAGTTTATTGAAGAAATCCTGTGATCTAAGGTAGTACCTATTAGACCTTCTTCATCCCTAAGTAGTTTATTGATTGCTCTAACATTTTTTAGACAATGGGAAATAGAGAAGGATAGGTTGCAGGGGATTATTGATAAACAACAAAAAGAGATTGAAAAGAGAGATAATAGAATTGAGGAATTAGAGGCTAAGGTAGAAATAATTTATGGTATGGTTCCTGCGTTGATGCAGTGTAGGGCACCTCCACAAGTTTATGTAATACATTTAAAAGAGTGGCATCTGAACTTCAAACTAAACCGCATTGTTAGAGACCTTAATCCTTCCTTAGAAACACCTGAAGAATTATTTTATGCTTATCAAACCTCTCCACCTGCTATGAAGAATTTTCTATGTGAATTATACTTACATAACTATGTTGTACCCTCAGACAGGGAGTGGAATCCTTTATTGTATATTGGGGATATCCATATCAAAGTTTTAATGTCATGGATCCAAAATGAGATTATCATAGGGCCACAAGCCGGGGAGTATGAAAAATTAGATCTTGACTGTCCATTACCATTAAGAAGGGAATCACAAGCACCAAGGGTTCTTTATTATGATTGGCAAAAGTTACTGGTAAGAGATGATGTTAGTAAATTAGTGCTTCCAATGAGAGGAAGTATATCAAGCATATGAGCATTTGGTTCAAACTGGTAGGACAACTGCAATTGAAGGGTTAACTCAGCGCTGGAATAATCTACCAAAACATTTAAAACAGGGAGAACCTTACTCACTACAAAATTTTCATGCAACCATGCAAAGAGCCCCCAGATACATACAGTTAGGCAGGGAGAAAGCTAACAAATGGTTGCCATTGATCTTTCAACCTCTGATCCTTAAGTGGCCACTTTTGGCATGCCAGCCAACAGAGCAGAACTATGATGCAGTCACAGAAGAAACAACTAGATGGTCCAGGCTGGAAAAAATGAAAAGATTTTATTGGAACTTGGCTTCAGGGGGGACAGGTCAGGGCATTGTTGGTGATTTAAGAGTTACAGCGAGAATCAAAAATTTTCCTTTTGCTGCAGGATCACCAAACTCTTAAAGTTGGGGGGCATGATAAGTTGATACTTTGTCATGTTTTTATCATCAAAACTCTTAGGTTTTTGGCATCTTTTGGGTTGCATTGTGGTAGTAAAGTATTGTGAATTGACTATATGTATTCCATGTGTTAATTCTAAACTTATGAAATCATGTTTGAACTTTGTCAGTCTATTCTTGCAGTCATGCCAATTTATTCCTACAGCCAAGTGATTTGTTCCTGTTCTTATGCGGATTATTTGGGATAATGTCATATGTGAGTTAATGAATGTATTAATTAATTAAAATACGTATGCATGTCCTTGTATGTTATTTTTGTTTTAGTGCAGATAATAAATGATGTCACGGTGGATGTTCTCCTTTCGCGCCCAAGGAATGAAGAATCACGTATGAGATAACTAGAGATCAAACCGAAGAGGAGTCGAGCGAGCGCAAGGTATGGCATAATAGAAGCATCCATACATCACTATGGGAGTTTAACTCTAGTGGGCATTGAATTCGCAAAATATCGCTACAACGTGCAAAGACTGTGGTTCGGTTTAGATCCACGTTTCCTACAACCAAGCTCTAGTTATCTTCTTCATCTGTCAATCATTCGCCTCTTCTTCTGGGCGTGATTTGAGTTGTCCATTGTAGTTGATCTTTTATTTATAATAATCTCTTCCTTTTTCTTAGAGGTTAGATAGAATAGAAAGGAATAGAGCAGAGAATTTTGACAAGCATTCTAGAGTTTTTCTTTTAGAACATGTAATCATTTTCAGGAAGAAATGAATGAAAGATATGTTGTTTTGATCTGTTAAAAGTATTTTGTTGGAAGCTTGATATCACTCATCCAAGGGGGCCCACTTGGTGAGTGATCCTATGTTTATGTTCATTGAAATTAGTTCTTCTTTAGTTACAGTAGAAGTTCATGCCTGGATTCTTCCTGCAGCCACTGGAAATAGATCCGCTGACTGTTCCTAAAGCCAAGCCAGAACATAGTGATTTCTGTTATTTACATTAGATCATTCCAGCATTTTTTTTATCAGCTTTCATGTAGCCTTCTATGATTTCCATTCTTGCCTTTCCTTTCTGCATAATGTTAGTTACTGCAGCAATGCAGAATAGCCATTGAAGGAGCTTAGTGCATATATATTGCAGACCCATTTCAAGTTTTACGTCCCTAGGTTGATAACTAAATGAACACCAGCCATGAAAATAGTAAGTAGTAAAACCACTAATAATTTTCTTAGGGACCATGACGTTAAAGAGGGGTGAATCCAATAGATATAGCCTCAATCCAACAAAGATGGGACCAAGAAATCTGATTAGATTCAATGGTTCAAGATTCGATTCCCTTTTTAAAAGTTGAATTGTGAAAATGTTGAAATTAGGGTAAATGTGCTTAAATTGAAGCAATTATGCATAAGCAGTGAGCTACAATAATCAAATAGAGCCACGAACCTAGATCTGAGCAATATGTGAGTGTTTGAATCTGTTCCCAAAAGGTCGTCTTGAATTGTCGAGACCAGAATGCTCGTCGCTCTAGTCCTCTGAAATTTTCGTCATCCAATAGGGAATCTGTTCATCCTTGTGAACAATTTTAATATTGAAAATTATAGCTTTGTACTTGTTCCTGCACATAGTAGAGGGGAAAATGATCGGGAATAGTTGTTTTCCTAAGGTCAAATTCTGATTTTTGAATTACCCATGAAATAGAATTGAAATGTAAATGAATTGTTGTAATGGAAATGATTTCCTTTTTAGGGAAATGTTGAAATTTTTGAAAAACTAATGATATACCTTTTTATGAAGTTTTGTTTGTCTTCACAAGGAATTAGGGTTTCGGGTAGTCTTCATAAAACATAGGACATGAATGTCATCTCTACTGCTTGAATCTTGACTTCACTTCTGATCCAATGCTTGAAAGAAGACCAATTGCTTGCTCACTTGAATTTGAATGCTTGATTTCTTAAATTGATTTATTGGATGCTTGTTAGTAGATTCAGGATATCAAAATGAGAGGGGTAGACCTCCTTTTATGCATTCTTGGTTGAAAAACAAATTAATTTTCTGACATAATTCAACATGGTGTTGGTTCCTAATAATACCCTAGTAATTATGACACATTTTCTTGACCAAAAGGTTCAATTCTCTACATCATTTGACTACTAATTCATTAATCAAAAGCTCATTCACTTGTCAACCCAGGAATGTATACTTGAAAAAGTTGTACACTATATGTGCACTAAGAAACTCATAAGGAACACTTATCTTAAGCTTGAAGCAACTAAATAAGAAATTGATGAAAAGCACTGAATTCTAAAGTTTATTCTTCTGATATCAACTTAATATACTTAATATGAAACTTATAACTTTATGCAGAAAATGAACTAACCAGCTGGTAGCCATAAACTTTGTTTTCCTTTGGTTGTAGGAACAATTACATAATGGGGATTTTGTGGCTATAGGACCGTCAAATGAAAGATTATATCCAACATACATAAGCTTGCTAATGAACTTGCACATAATGGAATGAAAGTATATGAACATGAATGCTCCCCAAGTGAGCCCCCTTGGATGAGTCTCCAGAATCTTAACCAAATCTAAAGATTACAGAAGCATCTTAAAACACGTTGATACTTTTTGATAGTGAATATGATAGAATTGAAATCCTTTATTATTTATAACTATGAAACAAAGTACACTCGGCGCTCAAGTAAGATAAAAACTGCATTACATTCTTCATCTCTAACTGATGGATTTATAAGAGATTCTACAACTAACTAACTAAACTGTCGATCCACTCCCAACAAACTAGGAGGACAACCTTTATTAGAAATAAAAGCATAGAAGAATGAATCATTCTAGGACTCAGTTTCATGCACAAATATATGCCAAGGTTTCCTCTAGATTTACTCGACAAACCGGTACATGTTCTGAAGCAACAACTGCATTTATCATAACTAGGAGTTTTGTGATAGCTATCATTAACTAGTTCAGCAGTTTTATTTGATTAGGATTGCAATTCTTCAAATCAACAACATATATCCTTTGTTTACTTGGTCTCTCCTCCAGCTATATACACAAAAATTAACATGCACAATGCATATTTGAACAATAATACTTTCAATTAACATTTAAACAAGCATTCCCTTATCATTAAAATGGATTTAATATATCATTTATAAGGTTTTTTAATAGATAGAAAAGTTCATAGGTTAAACACAAAAAGGCTTTTATGTATCTCAACCGCATGTCTGAATCACAAAATGACATGACATAAATTTCATATAAAATAGCCAAAAAGGTGACTCATCACATGGGATCTAGGTTTTTGCCCATATCAAGTTATTAGTGAGAGGCCCAAAAATGGGCCCTAATTGGGAGGACCAGAGTGAGGGTGTTCTCGCCCCTGAGGAGCAAGGTTATAGTGCTCTCATCTTGACCAATCAGGGACTCAAAATTTTAGGGGAAAAAGTGTATATGTTTAAAATATTGAGTTTGGTGGATGGTGTGAGCAAAATTAGGGCTCTAATTAGGCCTCGAGGAATGAACACCAAGGTGAGGGCCCAAATGAGGATAAAATTGTAAGGGAGTATAGTATAGGATGCTACATTTAACCCCCACTTTAGCAGGAGTATGAAACCAAGCATAGTCTCTATAAAGTACCAAGGTTTGCATTGAAAATATTTAATCAAGTCATCAAAGAGGAAAGATACGCCAAACCCCCAAGGGACTTTAAGATCAAGTACTACTTCAACATCAAGATAAAAGGGGTGTCATAAGAAAGATGAAAGAGAGAGAGAATCATGATTGCTAGCCTAGTAAGGTTTTTTTATTGTGATATGAAAAAGAGAAATATCAAATTACAAAGCAAAAGGCTCAGTTTGCAAAGTAACTTGAGTATCAAGACATGTTATAGTTTGTGCATAAAGTGAAACATTGAGTGGAGTGTATGCCCTCACATTAAAGAGATTGCATACGCCTTATTGAGAGCAATTTCTTTAAGGTAGAATGAATCCAATACAAGCATGTTACCACAATGATATGCCCCCAAGAAAGGAAAAATCAAAGGATCCACTAACTCTAGGGACAATATGATCTTATGATAAATAATATATATCATAAATATATTTGCATTAAATTGACCTTATCCCCCAAAGGTAGTGGAACCACAAGCACAATGGAAGAAGGGCACATGTATCTTTTGAGTCAACATGGAAGAGACCAATAAGAGATATCAACACTTTGTATAGTCCCCGAGTAGAAAATGCAAGGTACAACAAATAGAAGAAGTGAGATACAAATAGAAGAATGTCACAATAGAAAGAGAAAGAGAGGAGAGAGAGAATCTATGACACAAATGAAGCTAATCAAGCAAATCATCTACCTCCGAATCTTGTTGAACATTGTTTTGGGAAGGTGGACAATATGAAAAAGGAGCAACTTTGATAATGGTAGATGGAGCTACTGCAAGTTCCAAACAAAGACCATGCTCTAATGATGATTCACTTTGTTTATCACTAGGAGTTGGAATTAACGATTTTGAGAATTGTCTAGATAAATCATTGTCAACATCAACAAGCTCATATTTATCATTGAAATCATTAGCATAAAAATTGTTAGCATGAACTTCATTTTCATCTGTTTCTTCATCAAGGTTAATAAAAATAGGATCTTTAGTACAAATAAAACATGAACCATGATTTTTCTTAAGCATTTTTAATCTTGGTGATTTAGGGTGAACTTCCTCCCTAGGGTTAAGAAAAGGCTATACAAATGTGATCAAGTCAACATTTGGTCTCTTTGGGGAGGAAATGGGTTGAGAAGCAAGTTAACAAGCCTTAGCACAATGTCTCCATTGGTGTTCTCTTGCACAATAGTTTAGTTTAGTTTTAGTCAAGGGTTGAGGAGGTTTAGGATCAATGGATGTAGGCTTCTTCTCTTCCTTTATAGGAGGAAGAATGGGAAAAGATCTACTAGGTTGAAAGATATCAGACGCTTCCCTTTATAAGATGTAGGAGGTGGGACTGCAGTATATAAAAGAGTAATAGAAGGTGTAGGAAGAATACAAGGTCCATCATGAGGAGGAGGAATAGGTATAGGATCTCTAGGCTTACTCAAAGATAAGATCATCTCATTCTTCCACATTTGATAATATTGAAAAAGAGCATCACTTCAAGGCTTAAGAGGCATAAATTGTTGAGGCCTGTAGCATCATAAATTGTCACCGATCCAATTTACACCTTGTTTTTGTGCCCCTACTTTATCATGCCTCCCCCTCACCTCCTATCTAGGTCCGTTCAGTGCCTTGACTCCAATTTTTATGCTTGATGTCTGCCTTGCCAATTAGAACAGCAACTGGACTTACAACCTTAACTCAGGGATTGGTCATCCATTCTGAGTAGCTATCATTTCCATGGCTAAGGTTCATTTACTTGTCAACCCAGGGATGTATTACTTGAAATGGGTCTGCACTGTTTGCGCACTAAGTTCCAGTAAAAGTCTCTCTATCCTACTACAACAACTGAATCTAATGAAATAAACATGCAGAAATATGACAACTAAATGGCTACAGGAAATATTAACATTAACAGATGATTCTAAATAAACAACTATTAACTAAGTTCAAAGCTAACAAACATGGATTACTTTGTCTGCTTTGGCTGCAGGAACAGTCACATGATCTAGTTCCAGTGGCTACAGGAACAGTCAATTTCTAGAACATCTACTCCAGCAAAAGAAAACTTAATCTAACAATTACACAGGAGTACTCACCAAGTGGCCCCCCTTGGATGAGTGTATCCAAATCTCAAAACAATTCTATATGCTCAGAATAACATAGTTTTTATTATTTCCAAAAGTCAATACAATGCATAAAGTAAGGGAAATACTTCTAATTCTAAAAATGTTGTCTAACCTCTATGAAGTGGTGCAGGTCTTTATTTATAACAAAGTTATAACAAACTTTCCACTACTTAGATCATGCCCATGAAATTAGGCGGAAACTTTTATTACAGGAAGAAGAAGAAGAAGTCCACCACAGAAAACGTGGGACTTTATTACCACGCAACCAAGAATATAGCTTGGCGGTTTTTTACTAGATCGTTGCTTGTTGAAGACAACCATAAATGAGTCTGGTATTGCCTTGCTATCCCTTTTCCACTTCACTCAAACACCATCTTCTCATTAACCACAACATTTATACATCCATGCATGATATTACCATAATAATTTGCATAGCTATAAGAATATTTAGTCAAAACAATACAAGGTTCAGTGGGTTCAGCTATCATTCAAAATGCACATAATCAAAACTCTGATATATCCTATGACCCTCACATTGTCCCAATATGCAACTTAAAACACAAGAAAAACTTATCAGTCATATAAATAAAAGAGCTATTATTTTAGCTCATCACTTGATACACCTACCAAGTGATTCCTCAAAGAGATGTCCTCCTCCCTTGGCCCAAAATATAGTCCCTACTTGAGGAGGACCAAGGTTCTAGCGCCTTGGTCCCCCTCTTTGGGGCACAATTCTTAAGGAGGGGATGAGAACTACTTCTCAAGTGGGAAAATAAATTGGTGGACCAATATGGCCATTGGAGGTTGGCCTAATCGATAAATCGACTTAGATCTTCATATATAAAGGCATTTGATCGACTTAATTTTATACCTAAGAATTCTAAGTCTTCCCATTCAAGAAATCAAGTATTCAAGCATTTTCAGAGGTCTTCAAGGTTGTATTTTCTTCATTCAACCATTCTGGAACAAATTACAACATTCATATGCAAGCATGTGTGTGTGAATAGGGTCTTTTCATGTCCATGTCATTTCATACAACATATGTGATTACATTCAAGAAGTAAAGCATCATTATCAGTCATTATAGATTTGAGGTATACCTTTCCATTATCTATTTCAATATTTGCAATATTTCATTTAAGGTTAATTCCTAAACCAGGGTTTGACTTAGCCAAAACCCTATTTCCCCTTCTTTCTGTGTGTAGGAAGTAGGTACAAAGTTGTGATCTTCAAGATAAGCTTTATTTAGAGTAATGAATCAATATCCCATTAGAGTGCAAAAAGTGTGGAGGACTAGAGCAATTGTCACACCGGTCCTAACAAATCAAGAGCTCCTTCTAGGAATAGGTTTGGAATCATCTTGCAATCCTCAAATCCAATTTTGTGGCTCAATCTGACAACTTTAGCTCATTGTTTGCTCATATTTACCTCAATTTCAGTCTATTTACCCTAATTTTAGCATCTTCAACAAATTAATTCAACTCAAGGGAAAGAAGGGGCACATTCCAAACCCCTTGGAATTAGATTAGTAATCAAACCTATTAGGTTTAGATCTATCTAATTCCTATATTTCCCTAATGTAATTATTCCCAAGTAAAAATTAGTGGTTTTCCTCCTTCTTGTGATGGAAACCCTAATTTTTGACTAATAAATACAAGGCCAAAAGTAAAGAAGGTTGTCATCTCCATGCCTCACCATGGATTAATACATGTTATGATTAATTGTTATGATTTTGTCATTATGAGGGAATTTTAAGCATTTATGAATGATGGAATGAATTTATTTCATGGAAGAGAGCCAAGGATGTCCTAACTTCACACCAAATTGATCCAATGTAGGAATGATAGCAAAAATGACATCTAAGCACTTAGTACCAACCTCAACAAGAAGAGTAATAGAGACAATAGTAGGTCAAGAGAAGTTACCATCAAACACCTTTACCACTACATCAAATTTATCATATGTTACTTGATGCAATTGTTAAGTATAAAGATGTTCTTCGGTGATCACATTCACCATACACGCTAGATCAATGAGCACCCCTCGTGAGAGTTTGTCTTTGATCTTCACAATGATATATAGTAGGCCATTAGGTGCATCAATAGTCTTACTAGAATCAAAGGTAATGCATAGGTCTTTAGGAGGTATAGGTTTATCAACAAGATCCACCACATCATTAGACTCAAGGCCAAGGTCATTTGGAGAATATGCAAGAGGCTCAGACTCAACCACATTAGTAGAATGGAAAGACAAAGGATTAGTAAATATTTGGAGATTTTGTTTAGGAGGAGCTACAAATTTTTTTCCTTTGTCATTCACACCAGCTACGAATATGGTATTGTTATCAATAAAGTCTTGAATTTTACTCCTTAAGGTATAACACTTCTTAGTATCATGACTGGGGTGAAAATGAAATTGGCAAAAGTATTTGGGATCATGATAAGGTGACAAAGGTTTGGATGTGTCAATTGGCTTGATGAGAGTTCAGGTGAACTCACAATATTGGTTCCCACTTTTTGACTAACTTTGACACTTGGATGAACATTTTGAAAAAAACCTTCACTTTCTGACACCTATAACTTTTAAACCGTTAAAAATTTGAAGATGATGCAAACTAGTTATTTCTAAAATATTGTTTTTAGATTCTAAATATATTTTTTTCAATTTTTTTTTAATAAATTTTCATTGATGTTTCTATCTCCCTCAAAAAGTAGTTTTTTACAACAAACAGATTTTTTTAAGAGTGATGTGCATCCCAAAATACATGTTTTTTTCTATAAATGATAAAAACTTAATTCTTTTATATTTTAGTTTGTAACATCAATATCCAAGGCATGTTGTTAGTTTGATAGTGATATGTTGAATACTTTTCATTTTATTAAGTTTTGAAGTCTAACTGATTATAATTTAGATATAGGTGTACATTTGAACACATAACTTGTTCTATATATATAAAAATTCAATTTTATCTTTTTTGTTAGAAAGAAGACATCAATACCTAGTGCATAAATATTTTTCAGATTTTTTTTTAGTTAGTTTACTATTTTTCCCAATGGATTGAACAAGGAAGTTCATGTTCGGTGAAAAACCTACATTCATAAGAAATAAAATAAAAATATATTAATTAAATTAAATATATTAAAAATTATACTATTTGGAAAGATTATAATAAAGACTAAATACTTTTTTTTTTAAACTTCTAAATGAATTCATTTGACCCCCCAAAAGCTAATGTAAAATTGGTTTTTATCAACATTTGATAGATGCAAAGGAGACTCCATTGCAAGTATTATTTAGAAGTAGAGAGGTTATATCCAAGAAATTTTGATCTAAGACCTTTTGATCCAAATCTTTTAAATTAATTACTTCAAATGGGACCTCTTAAAGCTTAAATCATTATATTTTATATAAAATATATGATTTCAACAAAAATCAAGATGTACCAAAAAGTGGGAACCAACATTGTGAGTTCACCAAGGAAGATTCAACACATTTTTATTTATCATGTCATTATACTATGCAAAGACTCAAAAAGAATCTAGTAAATTATTTTCTAAAGTATTTGGATAAAGGAGCCACACCCGATGTTGTGGTTGCCACGTGAGTATTGATGTTGTAATTGAATTTGATATATCCCTTGTTCAGCTTAAACTTTACATTAGATTGTTGAGCACTCTCATTCTTATCAACTGAAGCCATAGAAGTATATGTTTCAAATTGACTCACTTGAAGATGATAATTATGAAGCATTGTGCACAACTGCGTAAAGGAAGTAAACTTATAAAAGAGAAGCTTATCCCTAATGTAAATTTTTGAATTAGCAATAAAAATCCTTTGAACATCTTGATCAAGCATAGGATAAACAATTTGAGAATACAAATGTTTATATCTACTAATAAAATCAATCACTTTTGCTTTAACACCTTGCTTACAATTAATCAAACTAGTCAAAGTAATTTTAGGACCAATATTATTGTGAAATTGTTGAATGAATTCATTAGCTAATTGTCGAAATGATGTAATAGAATAAGGAGGCAAAGATCAATACCATTTCAAAGTGTTATCCCTAAAGGTTCGAGTAAACAATTTAGCCATAAGTCTTTGATTATGAGCAAAGTCACTACACAAAGTTTAAAATATTTTCACATGAGTCAAGGGATCACTTTTTTGTATTATAGAGCTCCAATTGAGGTACTTCAATATGTTTAGGAGGGACAACATAGACAACGTAATCATATAATGGGATCGCTACATCAAATGTGGGCACATTAAACTTAGATTGGGTAACATAAGGTGAATGGAAGCCAATTGTTGTTATAAGGATGAAATGGTTTAGGCTAAGTTATTGATGGTTGCTTTGGTAGATGGATTGCAATTAGACATATTCGATTGTGATGGAGGAGTAACATTGTTTTATTATGTTGAAGTTGAGAGTAAGGAGGTGGGACACTATAATATGTAGGTATGGGAGATGATTGGGGCACAAATGGAAGACTCATAGAAGGAGGTATGAAATAATTTTGATTAACAAGGTTTCTCCCTTGACTAACATGTGTAGGATTAACATTTTGTGTGGAAGTAGTCATGATAGAATATGTAAAGGTAGGCACACTAGGCAAGGATGTAGGCATGGGAATAAAATGGTTGACCTGACTAGTAGCTTGAGTGTAACCAAGGACTTCGACACAACTTTTTAAAGGCATGATATTAGTGTCAAAAATATGATCAATTCCATGCAACAAATTAACACCAAGTTTATCACTTTGAACTATTCTTTTTAATCCTTCAATCAATGGGATTGTCTCACTTTCCAAGTATTATTGACTCATCAATTGTTGAATATTTTCAAATTCACTATCAATATTCTCTACATGATCAACCTAAACCCTAGTTAGTGATTCATCCACATCATGAGAATTATGAAAAGAATGAGGATAAATGATATCATTTATTGGATTAGAAGAACCGCCAACATTCTCATGAAACAAGCTACCCAAATTAGGTTCCATATGCGTAGTAATTAAACCTTGGGAAGCCTTAATTCTACAACTTCTTCTCATAGGAATATTTGAGGTAGGACTAATGGTAGTATAACTCATGCACAAAGGAGGGAAATTTGAATTTGAAGTTGAAAATTATGATTAAACAATGCTAAATTTGGTAAAAATGGTTGATTAACCAATTAACTAGGCAATTTAATTTATGAATTTGAAAGATAAATGCATATAGATCATAGCATAGCATATCATAAAGATCAGATCTGAAAATAGATTTAAAAATTTTTGCAACCCATTTTAGAATTATAAATTAGAGTTTTTGTAAATGGGTCCATTTCAAGTTACCATTGAGACCCCAAAATGGGCCCTGATCGGGAGGACCAGAGTGAGGGCACTCTAGTCTCTGATGACCAAGGTGCCAATGCTCTATTCCTAACCAATTAGGGACTAAATTTTTTTGGGGAGAAAGTGTATATGTTGAAAAAATTAAGTTTTGTGCATGGTATGAGTAGAATCAAGGCTCCAACCAAGCCTCGAGGAACGAACGCCAAGGTGAGGGCCCAAATGAGGAAAAAATTATAAGGGAGTACAATCTAGGATGCTACAATTACATACCAAGAATTTAGCTTTTTTTTAACATCTTTATTTTTTCTCTACTTTTGTATAGCTATGTATGAGTTTTATTAACCTTTTTTGTCTTAAAACTTTGATAGCACTTGTACATTTTATAAATATTATCTCAATATTTCACTAGATAAAATGTTAGTGTCACAACACCCTTCTTTGTGGAGAGTAGTACAAATATATTTGGTATGTTCATCCATAGATACAAATCGATACACTCAATGAAGTCCAAGAACTTGTAGCATTGGCTTCCCTTTACTTGGTGCCTTGAAGACACAAATTATATTTTCTTTTCTTTTTAGCATATTAGAAATCAATGCCAATGTTACATACTGCATAATTTTAAAATTTAAGGGCATGGTTGGTAAGAACTGATTACTAGTGAAATGATGCCTTTGGAAAGGTGTCAATAAACTTCTTTCAAGTTGTATTAATGAGTTCTATGCCTTTTGATTTCTCTTTTTCTCTTTGCACCACTACCATCTCCTTGTTCTTGTTTGCATGCCCATCTCCTTTGTCTCTCCATTATTGAAATAAAAAACTCCTTAAGACCACATGTACAATCAACAATCTATATTTTTGGCACATCTATATTGTGTGAACTTTTCTACTGGACATAATATTGGAGACTATTCTCCCCACACAATATACTCACTTGAAATGTTGATTCTAACTTTTGAACGGAACAAACATACACCATTCCCTTCTCTCTTTAAAATAATCGATAATCTCAAGAATATCTTAGTACTATAAGGCATGTTGAGTAGTGGACTTGCCACACTTGCAAATAGTTTACATCCAAATAGTATTTGATGCAAAGACTCTTTGTTGCTACAACATATAACTTACAATATAATAAAAAATTATAAATACTTGTCAAATTTATTTATGTTAGGATTTGTAACATTAATTACACAAATCTACAATAAGATACATAAATGGCCTCTCATGGACCTCTTACAATTCATCTTTATTTCTCTCCTTTTTCTTCCCAACTTCATATAGCTTCTCTTTGCTTTCAAATTTTAATCTTCTCCCTCCTTTTTCCTTATTCTCCATGTTGTATATATAAAAATTGTAGCCCCATTATCTTTGAATTTTTGTATTTTCAAAGCCTGAAATCGGTGCATCTTTCTCTTCACCTCTCGCTCTCTTACCTTCCCTTATTTCTTTTTAAAATTCCACATCTCCTTCTCATTTAAACACATATTTATGTTTAAAAATGATAATGAGGAGAAAATTTTTAAACGAGTTAAAAAATAAATTAAAGAGTGATTGAACACTTTTTGGGGCTCTCAAACAAATTTTGTTTTCCCATATTCAAATTCAACACCAAATTTTCTATGCAATGGAAATATGAATCATAAAGGAACAAAAACTAATTAATTAATTTTCTTGATCTTTGTTATACCTTGCAAGAATAATTTGACCAATTTGGTGTTTTGGAAGTGCACAATTAAGTGTCGAAAACTAACTTTTTGATGTAAATTTTACCTCGAAGCTTCATGTTACATGAAAATTGGCGAGGATAAGAGAAATAAAATTACAATGCTTTCTTTCAAAATATTTTACTTCAACCTTCACAAATTTTAAAAAATTCAAATTCTTGTAAAATTGCCAACACAAACTTCAAGCATTAAAATCTCTCAAAAGGTGAAAATTTTGACTTTGGTTCTTTTTGCACATTCAGTGACATGGAATAAATAATCGACCCCTAAAATATTTTTCTCCCATCTCTTATTATTTTTAGAAATAATTATTTTCGCAAAATTGTATATGGGACTTTCAAAACAACGAATCGATTAAATTTAAAAACTTGCAATTTTGATCCCGATGCTAAGAGATTCCAAGAGCTACCAAAAAAAATTGAAATAAAATAAACCAACATTTTTTTTGGTTGATGCACGATCGGCTATGAACCTATTCAGGTAAGAAAATTTTGTGAGCTTGGGCTCACAAAATGGAGTTGAATGGTAAAACCGTCCTTTCGAATTGTGAACAATCTGCATCGAACTTCATCACTTAAAAAGGTATATTACAACACTTCTTCCTTCTCTTCCAAAATTTGGCTAGAATAACTCCATTCTTCTTTCGTCAAATATACTCCTCACTTCTTCCTTTTGTGGACCTATGTCCACCATTAATCGACCACCTCCACCAAAATATTTCATCCCATTCTAATTCATTTATACACAAATCGAGATAACTAATTCCATAGAAATTAAAGATTTATGTCAAGTCTCATCTATAAATTTACCACTCACAATTTTTAACTATCCTATCTTCTTTTCCTCTCATGACATCAATGAAATACAACTCAACATCATCTTCATTACAAAATTCGAGAAAATTAAAATTTACCTCTTTCTCATTTTCATTTACTTATTTTTCTTCTTTACACTCTTTAAGTCTCGCCTCTCCTTATACTCTCACCACCTCATCTATATGCAAATTAGCATCAAAATTTTCATTACAAATTTCAAAAAAAAAAAAATACCATTACATCTTTCTCCTTTACTACTACAACACCACCCACAATTGCAATCTCTTTCTTTTCTTCTTCCATGCCTTCCCAAAGACATGTATCCATTACAACCTCACTCACCACACTCTCCATGTCTTTATACACACATGTTATTATAACTTCATCTTCTATTGTAACCTTCTCCTTTGCAACAATATCACTTTCTAGTGGATTCTCTTCATCTTGTTCTGCACACATATGTTCATAGGCAACTAAATCCATGTCCTCTTCTTGCCTCTACTTCACTACTATTATGGTTTCTCTCAAATGTCTCAACATCCTTTTCATATCGTCAATTTCAACCTTATACTCTTTTCCTCTTCTAACAAGAATTGAAATCCCCAAAGGCTCCCCAACAAGCACTCACTTTTTTCCTCTTATTTGACATTTCGTCAAACATTTTTCACACACTCTCAATCTACAACCTGTACACATTTACATGTATAAAATAAATCAATTACGATTCCTCTTTCATACTTGCAACAAAACCTTCACACACAATCAACTCTCTTTCCATGGTTTATCCCTCTAATCTCTCAATCGCTCACGACTCCTCATACACCTACAACAATTCTCTCGACATACGCAGGTACTAGTGCTAGATTGCCCCATGTTTGATTCTCTTTCTACACACTCACAAACACTAGCTCTTATACCATTTGATGCAAATACTCCTTGCTACTACAACACACAACTCAAAATGTAATGAAAAATTATAAATATTTGTCAAATTTATTGATAATAGAATGTGTAACATTAATTACACAAATCCGTAACAAGATATATAAATGGCCTCTCATGGCCCTCTCACAATTCACCTCTTTCTCTCCATTTTCTTCCCAACTTCATGTAGCTTCTCTTTCCCTTCAAATCAACATCTCCCCCCCCATTTTCTTTATTCTCCATGTTGTATGTATTTTTAATTGCAACCCCATTATATTTGTATTTTTTGAATTTTTGAAGTCCAAAATGGGTGTCTTTTTCTCTTCACCTCTCATTCCCTTGCCTTCCCTTATTTATTTTTTAAATTCCACCTTGCCTTTCTCATTTAAATACATTTTTTTCATTTGAAAATAATGATGAGGAGCAAATTTGAAATGAGCTAGAAAAAAAAATAGAGTGATTAAACACCTTTTGGGTTCTCAATCAATTTTTTTTCCCATTTTCAAATTCAAATGTCCCCAAATTTTATATGCAATGGAAAAATGAATCATAAATTTTTAAAAAGCAATAAATTAATTTTCAAGATCTCCCTAATACCTTGCAAGAATAATTTGATCAATTTGATGTTTTGGAAGTACAGAATCAAGTGTCAAATTTTGGCTTTTGATGTAACTCTTATTGGAAGCTTTGTCTTGCTTGAAAATTGGTCAAGATAAGAGGAATAACATTATAATGCTTCCCTACAAAGGATTTTACTTCAACCATTATAAATTTTAAATTCTAAAATTTCCATAAAATTGTTAACACAAACTTTAGGCATTAAAATTTCCCAAACAATGAAGAATTTGACCATAACTATTCTTACAAATTTAGTGAAATGGTATCAATAATCAAAATCCCTAAGAGGATTTTTTCCCCATCTCTTATGGGTTTCTACAAATGATTATTTTTCATAAAATTGCCTATGGGACCTTCAAAACAACAAACCGACAAAATTTAAAATTTTGCAATTTTGATCATATCAATGATTTCTTGATGTTGAGAGATGCCAAGAACTACCAAAACAAACCAAATTTTTAAAGCTAGACAGTGTTAGAGGGCCTGACATATAATTTGTGGCAACAACTAGCCTACTAGATATATTGATTATATACAAATAATAAAATACACTGCAATAAAAAAATTAAGACAAAGTCATTCAAATGGCATTCATACTAAAAAGCCTCATATATCAATATAATATTCAAAATATATATCTCATAACTTAAAACTATTAAACTAAACACAATTAACATCAACAAAACCTTCATGTGTAATTGTAACAATTATATTATTATCGAAGAAATCTTGCATATAACAATGCAAGTGTTTTGTATATTAGTAAGAAACAAAACAAGGGTGTTGGCCCTTACACATACAACCCATAGGTAGAATTAACAATAACAACACTTTAGTGCAAAACTAGTAGTAGCTAAAGTACCGAGAGTATAAAGTCTTACTGGTAGATATAAAAACCATATTAAAACAACGAACCAAAGCCCTAAAAATAACAAGAGACCATCAAAAAGACCAACAAAAAATAGCCTAAAGCCTAATTAGCCTACTTGAGAAAATTGCTCCAACCTTCAGTAAGGAACTTAAATAATTCCTTATAGTTCCTTTCATTGTTTGCATCATTGCCTAGCACCTTCTTCTACATCATAGACATAGAGGTGGTCAAACCATGCATCACTCGCAAACTAAACTTGGAGATTCTCATCATTTTTTTTTCAATCTCTATCACCTTTTTGTTTAAAGCATCCAACTCTATTGCCACATACCTACACAAAGCACAATTTTTCTCATTCACTTATTTAATCTCCTCCTCCTCCGACATCATTTCCTAAGTGAGATCCAAGGGAGAAATCCTTTAGCTTTGGTCTAAATCCTCATTCATTGATTTAGTTGAACTGCTTGCTTTCCAGGTACCATCCTATGCCTCCCCAACTTCTTCGGCATCCTCATTTTCAACAGAGTCCCCCTCATCAAAGTCCTCATACTCTACCAAATTATTCTTCACACTTCCCCACAGGTGGTCGGCCAGTCTATTGGAATGCCTGCAACCAGCACTATGACTCCTACTAACATCCTCCCCAACCTCCAAATCCCCCTCACTACCTACCTCAATTATCTATTTTTTAGCAAGGGATGAGGACCTTGGGTCTTTTGCTTGTCATGGAGCGGCTATAGGGTCAAGGTTAAGGGTCATCGGAGAGCCAGGGCAAGAGGGACTCTTAACAAAAAGAGGCAATTTTAGACATTTCTTTCTACCATCACTTGGGGAATAAAGGATAGTAATTGCATGCGAGGGGGTAATAATTGCCTAGGAGGGCTAAGTGCAAGGTGAAACTGGTATAGACGAAAGATCAATCCTTGATGAAGTGGAATAGGTTTTTGGCCATGGGAATTGGCCATCTCCAGGGCTTCAAGCACAAAACTCTCAAGTGAGGTGAGCAAGAAAAATGAAAGCAAGAGTAAATCATGGTTCCAGAAATGGTTTAGTAGAGGGAAATTGTAGAAGTAATAAACCTTAAACCTACCCTCTAAATTAAAAAACTTCATGATCATGAGACACACCTTATTTCATGGCTCATGCATTTTTTGTGAGCAAGGCCACCCTATAGCTTCATGGGTTGTTCTTTCTCCCTAAAGAATAGGGCCAAGCTCTCATTATTTGAAACATAGCTCTACCTTTTCCATTTTCTGCCTTTTGTGGAGAGTTCAGTAGCAATAGCAATGACGTCCTTGATCACTTCAAATGAAACCCCACCAACCGAAACTTTCTTGTCATTCTAGGATTTAGCAAACTAAATTGATAGGTTTCATCATACCCGATAATCCTTTACAGAAACTCAAAGACCCCACCCTTAGTACAAGCATGGCATGCAGTAGGGTCACTCTTAAATTTCAAATGCACACTAGGCTTGATTCAAAATCTTTTCTCACCCATAATGGACAATAACATAAAAAGAAAACAAAGACAAGTCGCAAACTTAACACTTAACACACTTAGCCAGAAAAAATGAGTCACTAATCGTGAATTTGAAGGGATCACCTTTAAAAAAGAAGAAGCATATGAGTAATAATTAAAACTCCAGCCCCATAAATTCCAGTCGTGCCATCCAATTCTAGCAGTGCCCAATGACACATTTTTGCAAGATTTTTGGGCCTTTTCGCCACCACCTGAAGAGAAAAGCACTAAAAAATAATTATCTTAACAAGCTTTAGTCCTATCAACATTAAATATACACAAAAAATAATAACATCTAGTTATCATGAAATCTTCTTTGGAAAGGGCCACATAAGCCTGCCATGCATGGGGGAGCCAGTGCATCAACTGATTATGCAATGTTCCCAACATAACATAATATCATCTCCTTTTTCCTTTAAGCTTGATTACATATCATATGTAACCCTCAATTATAGTCCCCCATGACCTTCCACATTAGCATCCTTGTCATCAAGAGTCAGTACCTCTACTAACAAGTCAAAAGCCAAGAGTAGGCAGGGCCCACACATTATGCCTCCTTGTCGTCATGGCCCATGAAACTTGAGTCAATGATATAAACATCTCAAAGATAGCCCATGGGTCCCACCCCCTCATCCACCTTAGCATCCCCATCAACAAAAATATCCTTAACCACCACTTTGTAATTCACATGGAATCATGGGCCCACCACCAATACCAACAAGGTGCAACAAAGTTCCAAATGTCATGCCTCTTCACCAAGTTAGTCGTTGCACCAATTTGAAAAATGTGATAGTACAAATCCCTGTCCCACCAAAGGGAATTCAAATTTAAATCCAAAAAACCCTCCCCATCCATAGAATAACTAGACTAAGGAGGACCGCACACAACCAGGTACACCAATAACTAGTCATTTAAAACAAAGGTTAGATTTCTCTCCTTCGAGAGGAGTACTTGAATATTTTTCGACAAGCAACTCCCCTTCCTCCAACATCTGAGACAATCTAACCCCAGACTGAACACTACAAAAGCATCAGCCACTTTATTATCCTCTTTGAAAGTATATTTTAAGATATCAGTATTCAGGCCTGGGTCGTCCCACATTAATGGTTCCCATTTTTGCCAACAAATAAAATTGGTGGAGGAGGGGAAAAAAAAATTCGGGGGGGGGAGGGGGGGGGGGGGGGTTCGAACAAACTAGGGGTGTTTGAGTGAACCCCCCCTCAGGGTTCGATCGAACCCGCCATCAAAAATGGGTTCAATCGAACCGCAGGTGGGTTTGGGGGTTTGATTGAACCCATTAAAAATAAATATTTTAATGGGTTCGATCAAACCCTACTTTAAATTATTTTATTTAAAACTTCTATAAAAACCGAAAATAACTTTCATTTTCAAGTTTGGAGTTTTTTGTGTCGAGAGGGGGTTAGAGCAAACCTGACATCAACACCACATCCCCATGCCCTATCAGCACTAGCCATCGCATCTCACCTTTTAACTTTCGAACTACATTATTTCAAGTGCACAAAATAACCTTTTTTTGTTTAATAATGTTTTTTTTTATTAAATTTATTTAAAAATTAATAAATAATTTGTTTGTTAATTTATTTTTTTAATTAAATAATTGTATATGTATTGTTTTTTAGCATTTTAGAAAAATATTTGAAAATTTAATGTTTTGATTTAATGCCAATTTTTTTTTTTGAAATTAAATAACTGTATATGTATTTTTTTTCAACTTTTTAAAAAAATGTTATGAAAAACTTAGAAAACTAAGGTAGTAAATTAAAACTTAGAAAAACATTAAGAAAAACATTAGCAAAATAAAAAATTAGAAAACTGATTCAAGAGCAAAAATGGCAAGCCACTGATATATATATATTAATAAGAAAACTGATTCAAGAGCTCAATAGGGAAAGAATCAGGAAGAAAACCCTATATCCTTGCTCAAATATAATAAACCAAGAAGAAAAGAGGCTATCAGAAGAAGCCCCCCAAAGATTCAGAGAGTTATATAGAACCTGCCCATAGAACAAGCCTCTTAGAGGCCAAATTTAGAGTAGCGGGTCGAAACAAGACCTGAAGAAACCTTAAAAACGACCCCCACAACTGGTTATCATGAAGACTTGGAAAGCAGAAATCTAGTTGTCGGAACACTGTAGAGCTGCCACGACTGGTTACCAGTTGTGTTATACCGGAACTTTGATACCGGTATGTTGTCCTCTTGATCTGTTCATAAAAAAACCTCCATTACTGGTACTAGCAGGCAGGCTAAGAAGATGACTCTGCTATCGGTTATGTTGTACCGGTGGAAGTAAACACATAAACCAACACTGGTAAACAAGGGGCAGCTAAAACATTTTGGGTCATACCGGTTGCCATCAGATTTTCCACACATCAAAAAGGAGCATATTCTAAGTAGCAAAAAAACAAAGCCAGAATTACTTTACTCGTCCATGGCTGCATCCTCCTGGATCTGAATTTCAGGGGCATCGAAAGCGGGCTAGTCCATCCCATGGCCACATCCAGCACCGGTGCGTTGAGGTCTAGCACCCTATCTATAGTTCATCCCCTTTCCACAGGTTGCGAAACTAGCAGGCTGGGATCAACATTTTCTATTTCCAGGATCACCATGAGAGCCCCAACTTTAATTTTGACTATGTGCACAATATGGTCATCCAATTGTCTGCCAAATTGTTACAGGCCATTCTTCACATGGCGGAAGTTTTGTCATTCGAGGGCGTGTTTTATTCGATCATAAAGCACCATGTAAGCATGGCTGGTTTGAATAAAGTGTCGTGGAGAAAGGCCCCCGAGGAGAGTCGACCCCTGCCATAGATTATAGTTTACTAGGGCTTCATGGAACAAGGCCAGTGCAAGCATATCTTGTCTTACCAGCTTAAAGAACACAAGTTCAAGCAAGGGAATAGATTGCAAGAGATCTAGAGCATTGGAAAGAAAAGAACTGAGGAGTTGATAGGGATAAAGAATTCTTTTGGCTTGAGGGGACAAAATCTCCTCACCAATGAAGTCTTTGACAGCTCTTCTCAATTGTGGATTGTGCAGAAGAAAAAGTTGGTCGAGGTCCCTGTCATTGATGTGTCCATGAAAAGTCACCGAAGGCTATGAAATTTGCACTGAAACCCGGTCGTTCCATGGCATATACTCCCAATGCATCTACCTGCACTCTACGCAAGAGTCGTTCTCCATATTGCAGAGCACTGAGATACTTCAAAAATTGAAAAAACTCAAAAAACTTTGAAAACATCCGTTGAGAATGTGTATATAAAAGCAAGTTGGTTTCCATTTATACACAAAATTAACATCTCGAAGTGAAATAAATGATCGGACTTTAGAATCAAGTTTGCGATTTCTTGTATTAATTTGTGACCGTAATGCAGTCGAGAGGATGTGTGAGAGGCCTAAGTCTATTTTGCCCCATGTGAAGTGACATTATGAAAATCCCAGAGTACTTCGCACTAAACTTTCATTCATACCATCTACAAACTACATTTAAATGCATAAATGCTAGTGTCATGTCAGTCTTCATGTTCGCAGGCCCCGGGTAAATGCCTATGTGCGAGAACTTATTAAGAAGTAATTTGTGATTAGAGTGTTGCACGTTCCTTTTGTACCAATTCAAGCAATTTGGGAAAAGAAGACAGTTTAGTGGTAATTGCAACCGACTCAACTGCAATGCCATCGCAGCCCATATTTGCTAACATGTGAGCAACGGAGTTGCCCTCTCTTAATGTGTGGTTGACAATGAAATCCGAAAAAGTGTCGAGAAGATCCAAGGTATGCTTCAAAACATACGATAGATGTCAGGTCTTAGATCTTTTCGAGGTAATTGAGTTGATAATAACTAATGAATCCCCTTCTATATGTATATTGGAGAAGCCACACTTCCTTGCTAACACCAGGCCAGCTAGTAAAGTGTTTGCCTCCGCCAAGTTATTTGTACCCGAAGAGATGGGTGAAGCTTGGAAAGCACACATTTTGCCAAATTGATCTCGAATGCAAACTCCAATTCCCAACTTCCCTGGGTTTCCACGAGAAGAGTCGTCGAAATTGATCTTAAAGAAATTAGGTGTTGGGGGTAAAATATAATAAATTAAAATGTTAGAAAAAATAAATTTAAATTTTAAAAATCATTATAAAACTTAGATAACATATTTAAACAAATTAGACAAAATAAATCCTCTACATGAACCCTTTTCACATACTATTACACACACAATATGACCCCATAGGACCCCTTAAGACCACATATGCTCCTGATGACACTATATGTCCCCTGAGGACCATAGAGGATCACATAGTGGACCCTAAGGGGTCATATGTGGTCCTAAGGGGTCACGCATGTGTTCTAACACATGTGTGACCCCTTAGGACCGCATGTGACCCCTTATAAAATCCTAGTGTGTACGACATACCCCTTAGTCCATCACATAGTGTCCTAAGGGGTCATATGTGGTTCTAGGGGGTCACACATGTGTTAACAAATGTGTGACCCCTTAGGACCACATATGACCCTTTATAACATCCTAGTGTGTACAACATACCCCTTAGGATCACATAGTGTCCTAAGGGGTCATATGTGGTCCTAAGGGGTCATGCATGTGCTCTAACACATGCCGGACCCCTTAGAACCACATATGACACATATAAAATCCTAGTGTGAATGACATACCCCTTAGTCCATCACATAGTATCCTAAGGGGTCATATGTGGTCCTAAGGGGTCACGCATGTGTTAACACATGCGTGACCCCTTAGGACCACATATGACCCCTTATAACATCCTATTGTATACAAAATGTACCCCTTATGATCACATAGTGTCCTAGAAGGGGTCATATGTGGTCATAAGAGGTCATGCATGTGTGTTCTAACATTGTACATGTGTGACCCCTTAGGACCACATATGACCCCTTATAACATCCTAGTGTCTATGACATACGATCCCTTAAGATCACATGTACAATGTCCTAATGGGTTGAATATGTGTACATACGACATTCCCCTTAGGATCACATAGTGTCCTAAGGGGTCATATGTGGTCCTAAAAGGTCACGCGTGTGTTCTAACACGTGTGACCCCTTAGGACCACATATGACCCCTTATAACATCCTAGTGTACATACGACATTCCCCTTAGGATCACATAGTGTCCTAAGGGGTCATATGTGGTCCTAAGAGGTCACGTGTGTGTTCTAACACATGCGTGACCCCTTAAAAGCACATATGACCCCTTATAAAATCCTAGTGTGTATGACATATCTGTCCCTTAAGATCACATACATTAGTTTCCTAAGGGATCAAGAATATGTGCTCCTAAGGGGTCATGTATGTGTTCTAACACGTGTGACCCCTGAGAACCGCATATGACCCCTTATAAAATCTCTCTTCCCTTAATTTGCACAGCTGGCATGTGTTTTAATTTTTAAAGATTATGTTTTAATTTAGTATATAATGTAGATATCTTTAATGATCTCTCTCTCTCTCTCTCTCTCTCTCTCTGAAATTAATGTTATCTCTCTCTCTCTCTATCATGAAAATGATCTCCCTCTCTCTCTTGAGTTACTGTTTTAATAATTTAAAATGTATGTATGCGATCTATATAGATAAATTTATATATGTTTTAATTTAGTAATTGTACGTATATATCTGTAATGATCTCTCTCTCTATAAAATTAATGTTAGATCTCTCTCTAGATGTCATGCTTTGAATGATCTCCCTCTCTCTCACTAATGTTTTAATTTAGCACATGATGTATATATATCTTTAATGATCTCTCTCTCTCTCTCTCTCTCTCTCTCTCTCTCTCTCTCTCTCTCTCTCTCTCTCTCTCTCTCTCTCTCTCTCTCTCTCTCTCTCTCTCTCTCTCATGAAAATGGTCTCCCTCTCTCTCTCATTAATGTTTTAATAATTTAAAATATACATGTATGCAATATCTATATATAGATAAATTCATATATTTTTAAATAATGATCTCCCTCTCACTCGAGCTTAAAAATTATTTATTTAAAAATTTGAATTATGCGAGAACTTCATGTATATATATATATATATATATATGTATATATATATATATATATATGTATATATATATATATATATATATATATATATATATATATGTATATATATATATATATATATATATGTATATATATATATATATATATATATATATTTATTTATTTATTATGCGAAAACTTCACATGTGTACATTTTAATTTTTAATGTCTTAAATTGAATGCACTTCATGTGTGTGTGCTTACATATTTATTTTAACTTTATGACCTACCTAGATAGAAGGCATCCCAAGATCCAGTCCATGATCAGGATCCACCTGCACAAGCTTTTGATCAGGAGCTACCTGATGATATAGATCCTCCACATCAGGATCCCTTGTTGCCTGATATTGCTACCATTTTCCACTACAATGACCGTGAGCTATAGAGGTTGAGGGTCATATTAGATGACCCACAGACTGATAGTGTGTACAAGAGTACATGTGAATCCATTTTTGATAGTTTGCGGACATTGAGGGACCGCTTAGTTACTCACACCCTATTTTCACCTAAGGTTATAGATGATATTTATAAACAGTTGAGGAGTGAGGTGAGGGGTCCTGATTCTTTTGTTGATGTAGTGAGGATGGGCTCAAAGGAGACCATCAAGGAGATATTTTTTCCCCAGTATCAGGAGAAGAGTAAGGTAAGAAGATATCAGGTCACGAGATGTATCGATCCATAGGTTGCATCATTGATTTACCCACACTTCTTAGCTGCCCATGGTTGTTATCCTAATAACGACTAGATATCGTTATACTTTGCACAACAAGTATTTGTTGAGGTTCATTGTTAGATGAAACCAAACTAACTTGATATTCCAGCATATTATGGACAGGGGAGGGGCAGGATTGCTGATAGAGATGCATATCGTAGGTGTGACAGAGCTCTGCCTAGACATAGGGACCTTATTGGCGAGAGATTTTTGGCAGTAGTCCCAACCCTCACCCCCATAGCGGATCACATTGTGATTGCTTCTGAAAGAGAATCAATTGATAGGATTGGAAAATTTGCATCAGCAACAACCACCATATCATCCGATAGGCTGGGGAGATATATGATGAGACCACCATGTTCGAGATCATCCACATATCATGCATCTTCTAGTCACGGGGTGGCTTTAGAATCAGATGATTAGTATATTACTACTGGCATCCCCTCCCCAGATGAGGTACCGGCTATAGTAGGAGGTGGTAGACATTTACAGATGTTGCACTATTTAGTTGAGGACCTGCTACATTCTTACCATTTTATTTCATCTCAACTTGGGATACCATTGGCTGCTGTTAGAGAGGAGATTCTCAAAGACGGGCAGGTTACTGCTACATCGACGCATACCCTGAGGCAGTCACAACATTCTCATCACTCTACGCATGTTCATAGCACTGACCCACCTACAGATCACTTTGTTGCTACAGAGGAGGAGATACGAGCTGATCGGGTCCATATCACATATGTGGGCTTGGATTCATTTGAGGAGTAGAGGTTTGAGCCATACTGGGTTTATGGATATGCTACTATAGTCAGACACTTCATCCAGGATGCCTAGTCATCTAGTTATCCCCTTACACTCTGCAGTCATACGTACAACCAGAGAGAGATATGCAGGCATGAGTGATGTGGTTGATATGATCATAGGACATGATCAAACTATACAGCCTACTCCTGATACACAGGTATGTACATGTGCGTTTAAATTTTTACAAGATGTATATGTTGTAATGTACGATAGATCTATATATAGATCATTTAATAAATAATAGAAGTTGACTTGTATCATTTAAATTGATCTTGGACTAATCCTTAAATACATGTATATATGTATATGTATATGTATAACAGTTAGCTCATGTCACTCCTAGCTTGAGCTCTGAGCATGTGCGTAGGAGAGATTCTTTCGATGCTACACATGTTGTTAGTGGACAGGTTAGTTATGGTTTATTGTATATATGTACATGTATGTATGTGCATTACAATTTATATTTTAATTTAAATTTAACTAGTCGGATTTGATTATATTTTAAAATATGCACATATGTATATATGTGTCTAGAGATCTATATTTAATATTTAAATAAATTCTACTTTTGCAGGGGTCTATTGGACATCCAGACTCTCACCAGGACTCTCTCTCAGATGGTCGCTTTATTCGTGGCTGACATGATGCATGTTGATTTGTTGGACTTTATAGCTCATTTGTTTATCTTTTTATATATGTACATTTTAGACTTTCATATTATATATGAAGTTTCTAGATTATACTTTATACAATTTATGTTTGATCAGATTATATATTTCATGCATGTACGTTAGATTATGTACTTATACATTTTGTGTTTGATCCTGGATTATATATATCATGTGCATGTATGGTTAGATTATACTTTATATGTATAGTTTGTACATTTGATCCTGGATTATATATCACATCAATTGTATTCAAATTATATATGATCATGCACATATTAGATTACATACACACTTTGTGTGTGTGTGTGTGTGTGTGTGTGTGTGTGTGTGTACAGTTCAAGTGTTTGATCATATTTGCACATTTGATATATATACTTTAAATATTTATTCAAGTTAAATTGTGTGTTTGATTATATGTAACTTATTAGATCACATGTGTATATGTATGTGCATGTTGGATTATTCTTTTAAATTATATTATATAAGATCATCTAGATTGAATTGGTGTAAATGTTAAATTTAAAAAATGTTTTTAAGAGTTCTCTAAAACTTTCAATTTATATATATGTGATTGAATTTGTGTACATGTAGATAGATTAAAAAAAGATTGATATGTTTATAATTTAAATTTTAAATTTTAAGTTTTACTACATGTAACATGTATGTGTAGATATGCATTGAATTTCAATTAATTTGTGAACAATATATCCACTCCATTGTGCAAGCCATGAACAATATAAAAATCACACTTGTTCATATCAAATGAACAAACTCAAGTTAATGAACATATTTAATAATTTAAATTCTAGGTGTACTTCTAGGTGTACTAAATAGTTCGCACCGTGTACTTCTAGGTACATACTAAATAGTTCACAACACATCAAGTGGTTCAGACCGCTCTTCAATTATTACACACATGTCCTAATTTAATATCAAATTTACACATACAGCCTAATTTAATATGCATTTTTAATTAAATTTACACATGTTCATTTTTAATTAAATAAATACATGTCCTAATTTACTTTACATACATGCTAAATTTTTTTAACAACTTACAAATTACATATGCATACATGCATTTAGAATTAGATAGACTATACATCCTAATCAAGTGCATGCATCGGGTCTTAACACATTTTCAACTCATCCACATGTCCCAATTTACTTTACATACGTGCACGTAAGTATTATTTAACATGTACATTAACTTCATATGTATCCTAAATTAACATAATTGAAAATTTTATATTTAACTAAACAATGTATGGTCCACACAAGCCATATATATATATCAAATATTAAATTCAAACACTTTAATGTAATATTTAATAATTTATCTTAGTTTCAAAACAAGTTAAGTTCTAATTTATCAAGTATTAATTCAATTCATGGGTTGAAACACATGTACTTTGGTTTACTATTTATAGTTCATACCACATCAAGTGGTTCAGACTGCTCTTCAATAACACTTAATATTTTCTCATGATCTTCACTATCTAGTCTCCACTTTTGAGACCGCCCGCGATGTGGAACTGTATGAAGAATTAGGCCAACAACAATGACCAAGTGGCTATACTGATATACCTTGTTGTCAATTTGGTATTCAGTGAAATGAACCCCATGTTGAAATATTTTAACTTGTTTGAAATATGTCCCTTGCACTACAACTGAGCTTGCATGTACATGTATATAAGAAACGAGAAATTAAAAATTTACACGTAAGCGAGCTGTGTACATATAAAAATTAAAACATGTGCAAATGTGTGCATGTTTAGAATATATTTATTTTTTAGATAATTTAAACATTCAAATCAATTCAAACTTGTGGGAAAGGACATTTCACCACTCATTTCAGATTTTGTTAACTTCCTTCTCTCTTCTGTACAACGCAATAAATAATAACTAACACCTTCTATATTTCCATCTTCTGCTATGATTGCAAAAATATCTCCTCCAATTTGAAACAAGTTAAATAAATTTAAAACATGTATGTACTCGATTTAAAACTTATATAATTTATTTACATGTATGTCATTTTTAAAGGATATATATATATATATATATATATATATATATATATTTTAAATATATCTATATGTCATATACCTTTTTTAATCAATCCTAAAATATGGTCATAATCACCAAAAATCAAAGGAATGTCTTCAAAGATTCTGTCCTCATTTGAATCTGCGTATGTGTCAGAAGCATCTAGTGGCACCAATTTCCATTCACTAACATATCCAAGCTCTTGGTTCTTGCAATCAACATAGTTTTCCAAAATGCAATCAGAACAAAAACATGAATAATCCCTAGTGTACAATGTCCATGGGTGATTATTTGTACTCATGACACAATGCAAAGATCTTGTCCTCTTCACCCTCTTGCATCCATGCATTGATCTTCTATCCACATCTGCAAAATGTACATGTGTACACGAACATACATGTAGATCAATTTGTTAAATTAAAACATTTGAACTAGGAACATTTTAAAAAAATAAAAAAACATTTAAATAAAATACTAAAAGAGAACACGTACCGGTTATCTCCCAAAACACTCTGTATGGAATGGGTCTGTATGTTTTCGATGATGATTCATCAAGATAATTAGGTTGCACAAAGTGTTTCTTACAACATTCAACAACATCATGTGCATCGTCTATACGATCTCTTGTATAATTTATTTGATGCTTTCTTAAAGCATGCTTAATACAAGCTCATGCACCATCATGTTCACCCTTTCCATGACCACTCTCAAAAAAACTCCAAACATGTGGTATTTTGTCATTTCGATGATATCTACATAGTGCATAAAATGGCCTCGAAGATTTGAATTGTGTCATACATCCATCAGACCAAACAAAATGTTTAACTATTGTTATGCCTCTCTCTTCCAAATATTCAAAAAACTTCTTAAAGCAATGTTGTACAAAAAGTGTGTCATGCTCCTTATCATCACTGATATAGAAGTGGTACTCTTTCTTAATGACACAATTTTCAAAGGTACTATCAACACCATCCAAATCCATTTTTGCATGTCGATAACACACGTGAACCATAATAGTGATTTGCTTTGTAAAGTAATACTCTGATTGAATCTCTTTTTGATGTGCAAAGGAGTAATTTTCTGCGAAGTCCACTACGGATAGAATAGTTCTAAGTGGGAAAGTGTCTCTTAATGTTTTAAATTGTTTTGCTTGCCACTTGGGAAAAAAACCATGGCATATGTATGGTTTTATCAGCTTACAAAAAAATTCCACAAATGTTCCAAGAGGTATTTCCTCTTCTACATAATCTAACCTTGTAGATTCTTTTTCAAATTTTGTTTCAAATTTTTTGTACTTGTAGCTCTTGCAATTTACCATCTTCCTCATGTCAGTATCTTCATCTCTCAAAGGCAATTTAGCCAACTTCCTACATGTTCCACAAATTCCTTTTATGAAATTTATTTGACCGGTTGCATTATCATCCGATTTATCACATAAGATGGATGCTATGAATTAACTTGTTTGTTTAGGAGGATCTTTTTCATAACCATCACTATCTTCTCTAATCTTGCGAAAAACCTGATAGTACAGATCAAATTCGATATGATAATGAAAACAACAAGTTTTGAAGACTTTGTTTACCTTCACATAATATGGCCTTAACCGTTCAAACATGGTTTGTCCAATCTTTATATGAGGGTTTGTTTTAGTAAATAGCACAAACAATTCATGTTTTGTTGTGTCTAACCAATGTTTTACATGGAGATCATAACGATCAGGGACAATCCTTTGCTTGATAACATCTCTATTGTTTGATGAAGGACAAGTATTATCATTCCAAAAACTTGTCATGAAGTTCCTAACAACATCTTCAATTCTATCAGAACGAGAAGCTCTACACATAATTGCTCAATTCCCTTTTGAGGTAGTATCATCCAAACTCTTTCTCCTTTTCACATATTTTGATATTGTCCTTCTACTAAAACCAAACTCAGATGATAGTGAAGAGATTTGTCTTTTTTGAGGCAATCTTTCATTTACTAAAGATGTCAACATCACTCTTCTTGAAATGGTCTTATCTACTATTCGAGATTTTTTACCAATGTTCACCAAACCTTTTTTAACATTATCAAAAATAGCTTTTTGTAGCTTAAGAATTTTTCCTCTTTTGACTTGTTGTATCTATACCCAGCAATTTTAGTGGATCTATTAAGTCTTTACGAGTAAGTAAAATTGATAACAATTGATCTTTCTCTAGTGTAGTATCAAGATTGTAGAAATGAGACATTATTTCTTTTACACTTTTATTCATTGATCTCCTTTTAGTATGTCTAGGTTCGTCACTAAGATGTTTCAACTCATCCACATCCATTTCAATTAAATGATCCAAATTTTTATAAGAAATATTTCTCTTCACCCGTTTAGCTAGATCCACAATATGCTCATCCATACCAGTGGTAGGAGGTAAGGAGCCTGACCCCTCTCTTTCAACCTTCATTGGTTTAACTCGGGCAAGCTCCTCCCTATGTTCATCAACTATATTGTGTTCTTCAACAGGTTTGTTTGCCTCGACTCCCGCTTGAGAACTCCCTTCTTCTTGAGCCCGTTGTGCACATAATTTAAGATGACAGAGAATATTTTTAATGCAACGGAATTCCAAGTTTAATTTGAAACCAAATTTTCAAGACATTTAGTAAGACCTAAAAATTATGTCATAACAGGTGGACTATTATGTCATATTTAAGACCTATTATTGCATAATAGACCTCCTAATATCACATTTAATAGGTCCTAATATCTGCATAATATAGGTCTTAAGGGGACTCTTGAGTATAATGTGAAATGTTTTTGCATACATCCAGTCATATAAATAGAACCTATTATGGCATAATAGGTTCTAAATTTATGTCATATTTAAGACCTATAATAACATAATAAGTCCTTGATTCCCTCCTAAATGACACAAGGTTAGTCTATGATCAAAGAACACAAAACACACAAAACATTAGTGTTAGTCAATCTAAAACTAAACATATGAAGGCATTCCAAGAGAGACACAAAGAGACATGCTAATATATCTAATAAGTAAAACAAAGATCATGAGACATCTCCAACTGCCTCTTAGCATGGCCTTAGCTTCTTCTCCCTTGTTCCTCTCCTCTCCAAGTTCCAAAATAGTGTAGCTCTCAGCAGCTTTTTGCACTATGGATGCTTATGGAGGATTGAGATTTGTAGTATAACTCCAAATATGAAATAAAAAGCTATTTTTATGCTAAAATGATATATTTTAACCAAAAAGACAAGATTTAGTTATGCTATGCTAAATGCTCTCTAAAATGTCTATAGTCTAAATGCTTACAAGTTTTCAGGATCTAGATTATGAAGGAATGGGCTCTATTTATAGGAAAAATGGAGCAATGGATGGCCAGGATTGAAAGGTTTAATCAAGGGTCAAGCTTGAAAGTTGGGGATCCATGTGCACATTTTGCACCAATGAAATGGTGACAAGTGTCAACATAAGATTGGGTTGAGAGAAGAGGTTGGAGGCATTTAAATGCCTGAGGAGACCTCATGGTTATCTAGAAGGTAAGGGTCAAGCCTAAATTAGGATTACCCACTGGATTAGGAGTTAATGCAAGGATAAACCTTTGTGCAAATGATTAAGAGATAATCATGGTCAAAGCATTAAAGGCTTGATGAGACCCTTGGGTTGGGTAGAGGTTGAGTCAAAACAAATGTTTTAACCATGTAGGAGGGTTTGGGTTAACCATTAATGGTTTTTGAAGACTTTGTGGATTAAGTGGTTGAAGGTTGGAAGCTTTCAAAGGTTATCCAAGACTTTGAGACATTTAGTGGTTGAAGGTTGGAAGCCTTTAATGGTTATCAAAGACTTTTAGGCTTTGAGAAGTGACTCCATTTTGCTTAGGAATGTGACAATAATTAGGGGATGGATTAGGCTAATTAGGAAGGGGTTAGAAGAATCTAGAAGGGGATTAGATTTTGCAAGTGGATTTGGTGGGTGAGGGAAAATAGGATTTTATTTAAAATAAAAATTCATTTATTTCAATAAATATGTGCAAGTTGTATTTGGATAAATATTCAAATAAATATTAATTTATTTAAATGAGAAAAAGGAAGATAAAGCATTAAAATGCTTGAAGACTTTGAGGGGAACCATTAAAGGCTTGAAGACTTTAAGGGAAGACATTAAGTTTGAAGACTTCAAAGCCATCAAGTTTGAAGACTTTAAGGGAAACCATTAAAGGCTTAAGAAGACTATAGAAGGAAGCCATCAAGTTTGAAGACTTTAAGGGAAACCATTAAAGGTTTCAAGTGGGTGAGGATAAATAGGATTTTAAATAAATAATTTATTTAAAATAGTTGTGCAACTTGCATTTGTAGGAAAATGCAAGTGGGTGGAGGATAAAGGTGATTTAAATAAATGATTTATTTAAAATAGTTGTGCAACTTGCTTTTGTAGGAAAATACAAGTGGGTGGAGGATAAAGGTGATTTAAATAAATGATTTATTTATTTAAATGTGAGAGGTGGGATTTTGGGGGATTTAAATAAATATTAATTTATTTAAATGTGAGAGGTGGGATTTTGGGGGATTTAAATAAATATTAATTTATTTAAATGTGAGAGAAGATTTAATTAATGGTATGAATTTGGTTAAGTGAATTAAATCAAATAAATTGAATAATTTATTTAATTAATAGGAGAAGAGGGTTAAGATGAATTAATTAAATATTAATTTAATTAATTATTAATTGATGGTTAAATAATCAAATAAATACTAAGTATTCATTTAATTAAGTGGACAGATTTATGTGACTACAGTCCTAATATCACATAATAGGCCTTATTATTGCTTAATATGACCATGTATGCAAAAACATTTCACATTAATATACTTGACTCCCCTTAAAACAAATATATTATGTGATATTAAAGGACCTATCACATGAAATTAAGTAGGTCTTAAATATGATATAAGTTAGAACCTATTATGACATAATAGGTCTTATTAATTATGACTTAATACATGACCACATATGTAAAAATATTTCACATTATACTTGACTCCCCTTAAGACCTATATTATGCAAATATTAGGACCTATTATGTATGTGATATTAGGACCTAAATTATGCAATAATAGGTCATTAATTTATCACATGTGCATAATAGGCCCTAATATATCACAAATATAGGTCTTAAGGCCCGGACTCAAGTATATAATGTGAAATGTTTTTGAATACGTGGTCATGTTATTAAGTCACAATAAGCCCTATTATGTCATAATAGGTTCTATTATGTCATATTTGAGATAGGTATTATCGCATATAATAGGTCTTAATATCACATAATTGGTCCTAGTATTACATAATATAGGTTTTAAGGGAACTCAAGTATAATGTGAAATATTTTTGCATACACTTGAAAACAAAGAAGACACAATGTTTGTTTGTTTGTTTGAAAGTGATTGATTGTTTTGATCATGCAAGCACAAATCCTAAGGTTGGACGAGACAGTAGTTGTTGAATCTCACTTGGGGGGTTACCCCAAGCTACACAATTCAGAGCGGATACCTAAGTGCTTGGCCCCACTGGCTCCCCTCCATGACACTCACTTCTCTGGGGCAGCCAAGCACCAATCCCCACGAAAAATCCCCGTAGCAAACTTTGTATCTCTACTAAGAACTGTAAGAATGTGAGTTGCTTCAGAGGTCCGACCTCCTACGCCAACAACTAGAAGGTTTTTGGCTTCTAACACAAAAGGTGTCTAGTAAGGGCATCCATTCGGGTGGCTATAATTAGCAGTGTGTTACGCTCCAATAAATGGAAGGCCTCCCAGCCTATAGAGGTTGCACTCTATAGGGTTTATGGGGAGTCATAACGTCGTTATAACAACATGTAACACCTGTTGTTTGTAACTTTCGTCACAAACACATTTATTTATTGTGGCTTGGAAGAGCTTGGCTTTAGCTTGTTACCACTTTGGGTCATTCCCTCTCACTAAGCCTTAAGGGCTACTCGGGAGGCAGGCCACTTTCTAAGGATAAAACAAAAAGAGCCTATTGTTGAAGACACAAAAGACAAGTTTGTTAATTTTAGAGCACCAATTGAAGTGTTTGCTAAACTATAAAGAAACATGGTTTCAAAATCTAAATTAAATTATATATTTATTGACTATCTAAATTAAATTATAAATAATAAATAATAAATGGAAAAGAGAGGGGTCCTAAAGATCTAAATTTTAAATTAAAACCATGATCTATTATAAATGGACTTAAGGGGGGAGATAAAATGTCAATTACACAACAAGCAAGTTAATGGAATTTGAAACTTGCAAATACACATATTATTTCAAATTAAAACATAATTATTTTTAATTAAAACAAGATTATTTTTAATCCTACTATTTCCAATTAATTTAATAAAAATAACATCAATTAGAATTAATTAAGATATAATTATTATATAAATTAAATTTAATTAATTTAATTAATATTATTTAAAATAATTTTCATAAAAATATTAGCTAAAAAATATTTAACTAATACTAACAAATAAACACAATTTGTGGTACGTAATACATGTAAAATTAAATAGAAATAAAAATAAAAATACATACTTGCATCATGATATCTTTGTCTTCTTTGTTCTCGATATCTTTGTTTCGTTTCGGGAGAATAATTCCTTGAAGTCTTATTTTTCCTTCTCTTCTTGTTCCCCATGCTTTTAAAATAATCTTCAAATATCTTCAAATTATTGCCCTCAAAATAACTTTCAAATATCTTCTTTCATCCAAAAATGTGAATTGTTTTAATCATTTGTGTGTATCAAAATGAAAAAAATTATGTAAATTTATATCACTGTACAAAAATGTGAAAAAAAGAAAAAATTGGGTCGGCCAGGGTTCGAACGAACGCCGACAGTTACAAAAGGTCGGGTTCGTTCGAACCCGGTCGTTACATGAAAGTATGCGTCATAATTTTGCCCAGGGGGTTCTAGTGAAGGGGGGTATAATCGAACCCCTTAGGTTTTGATCGGACCCCCCTTCGCTCGAACCCCTATTCGTTCAAACCCGCTTTTTAGAGATCTATCCCCAAATTTTTCTTAGTTCTGAGAAATGTTTGCCTTCGGACCTCTGGTTCAAGGCACAAATGAAATAATCTTGATAACCCAAAAATATAAGATGGTAGTGCTCAGAGCGGGCTTTCCAACGAGTATAATTTTATTACATTGTGAATTTATTATGTTCTTGTTTTTTTAATTTTATGGAATATTGGTTTTTCACTGAACATGAACTTCTCTGTTCAATGCATTGGGAAAAATAGGAAACCAATTCAAAAAAAAAACTGAAAAATATCTATGCCCGTATTGATGTCTTCTTTCTAACAAAAAAAATAAAATTGAATTTCGATATATATAGAACAAGTTATGTGTTCAAACTTAAACCTATGTCTGAATTATAACTAGTCAGACTTCAAAACTTAATAAAATGAAAAATATTCAACATATCACGATCAAACCAACAACAAGCCCTAGATATTGATGTTATAAACCAAAATTTGAAAGAATTGAGTTTTTTATCATTTATAGAAAAAAAGTTATGCGTTTTGGGAAGCAGAGCACTCTTAAAAAATGTAGTTTGTTGTAAAAAACTACTTTTCGAAGGAGATGGAGAAAAAAAATTTAAAAATCTTCATGAAAATTTTGAAAAAAAAAAAAAAAGAATCTACATACAAAATGCTACAAATCACTAGTTTACATCATCTTCAAATTCTTAATAGTTTAAAAGTTATAGTTGTCGGAAGTTGAAGATTATTTTTAAAATGTTCATCTCATTGTCAAAAGTGGCAAAAAAGTGGGAACCATTATTGTGAATTCACCCGCCTAGCAACAACTTCCAAATATCTCTTATAATACGATCAATCAACCAACTGACCCTATTTTCGACATTAACAGTGTCAATAATGAGTTTAGAGTCACCCTCAATATCCAAGTTGTAGATAACAATGCGTGTTAAATGTGGTCTCCTAATTCCCTTCAAGTTCCATTTTAATTTCATTAGTGACATGGCAGTCGTGTACTTAACGCTAATGATAGTTTTTCTCATTTCAAACAACAAAATAGTCATAGGTTAGAAGGTGACTAAAGGACTGTAAAGTGTGGTCCTAAACATGTCTCTTTAGGAAGCATTCTCCATAACCAAAGGAAACATTGTAAGCACTAATAGTAACACACATTTTAGAGAGATTTCATTTTAGTACATTGATTACCATTTTCTCATAATCATTCATCTTGTACATCTTTGAGCAAGTTAGTGTGCACAAAGATAAAGTATCTACTTTCTATGCTAATAATAACACATACATTTTAGAGAGATGTCATTTTAGTACATTGATTACCATTTTTTTTATAATCATTCATCTTGCACACAGAGGTGCAAGTTAGTTGCACAAAGATAAAGTATTTATCTTCTATGCTTCTAGCTGGTTGTGTTGAACCAAATGCATGAAGTGATATATAAGTTTATGCTCCTCTCAACTAACAACAAACAAAGAACCAAAGAACATAGTCTATTTTAATTTATCTAATTAAAACAAGCAACCAAGAACTTATAGGGAACATTAACAATCAATTTTTTTCAAAGATTCAATAATTATAGTAAATTGAAACAAGTAATATCTTTGAAAAGTGAAAATAGATTTTATTTACTCTAAATTATTAGAACCAATCATTTTCATGTGATAGTGATTAAATTGCAAGAGAGGTTGTAAGTGTTAAGTGTCCTCTTATAAGAAGACCATTATAAATATTTTTAGGGATGTAACAAGATAAACTAGTAATTCGACCCATAGGTTCAATGGGTGCAATAATTAAAAAATTGTTATAAGAAAAAAAATAGAGATAATTTTTTGATAACTCAATCCTTAATAACATAGAAAAAGATACAAAATGAATGTAATTTATTAAATAATTTTTTTATAGAAAAAATTAACAAAATAACTTTTATTGAAAACTAGTAGAAAAATAATTAGGATTAAAAATCACGTATCATGGCTAAAATGATATTTAACCCAAAATTTATTAAAACTAAATTGTATCATGTGTCGAAATTGAATTTAGTATTATTAGATTTGATCTCAACATGAATGTCTCTTAAAGGGTGTGTTGGAATTGAAATACACCTCTTATAGAATTTGAGTTTCCATCATGAAAATGCAAGTGGGTGGATGGTTGAAAATACCACTAGCTACAAGAAAGTTTTAAGTTTGAGTGTCATCCTATCCAATGTTCCCATTAACGTGCCTGTAGTCACATAAGTATGTCCATTTAATTAAATGAATACTTGCTATTTGTTTGATTATTTAACCATCAATAATCAATTAATTAAATGAATATTTAGTTAATTCATCCTCAACCTCTTCTCCTATTAACTAAATAAATTATTCAATTTATTTAAATTAATTCACTAAGCCACACTCAAAATCAATTAAATAAGTAATACATATTTATTTAATTTAACCCCCTTTCCTCTTTTAAATAAATAATAAAACATTTATTTAAATCCCTAAACTACCCCCCCACATGCATTCTTTTGTTGAAATAAAGTAATTTTATTTTAATTAAAATCCTATTTTCCCTTACCCACCAAACCCACTTGCATTCTAAATCCATTCTAATTTCTTCTAAACCATTCTTAATTATCCTAAACTCATCCCCTAATTATTGTCACATTCCTAAGCAACTTGAAGTCACTTCTTAAAGCCTCCAAAGTCTTTGAAAAGCATTAAATGCTTTATGTCTCCAACAAGCTAATCCCTAAAGTCTTCCAAACCATTAATGGTTCTTACATAACCATTTATGGCTCTTACATAACCATTAATGGTCAAGTCAACTCACCCACATGGTTAGAGGCTTTCCCTCTAACTCAACCCCCATCTAACTCATGTGTCTCTTCAAGCATTCATTGCTTTGACCATGGTTATCCCCACTAACTCTTGCACAAGAGTTTGTCCATTGGATAAAGACATTATTCATTGGATAAAGGCTTTATTCATTCAACTCAAGTCTAACCTTACCTCCCAAGCTAACCTTCATGTCATCTCAAGTATTTAATGTTTCTTCCCTCTCCTCTCAAGTCATCTCATGATTACATTTGTCATCCTGGGATTGGGTTGAAAGCCCCCACATGGATCATAAACCCATCAACCTGACCCTTGTTGAGATTACTCAATCCTAACCATCCATTTCTCTATTTTTCCTATAAATAGAGCCCATTTCCTTCATATCCAGATCCAGAAATCTTGTATGCATCTAATCTATAGTAAAATTAAGAGAGCATTTTAGGAACACTTTTCTTTGTTATTTTGGATAAAATTAACATAGATTTAACTAGGCATTCTCATATTTAGCTTGTATTTGCATAATTTAATCATTTTTATAATCTTGAATCTCCATAAGATATCCATAGTAGTGCAAAAAGTTGAGGGCTACACTCATGTGGAACTTGGAGAGGAGAGGAACAAGGGAGAAGTAGTTATGAGCATGTTGGCAAACATTTGGGAGTGTTTTGTGTCTTTTCTCCATTTTTTGTATGCTTTCCATAATATGTTTAAAATCTCTCTTGATATGTATGCTTAGGATTGTAGTTTCCTTTGTATTTCGTTTATGATTGATACTACTAACACTAACGTTTGACTTGTCTGCCTTGTGTGTTCCTAACAATCATTTTTGCAGAGCATCAATGCCTATATTTTTTGTAGAAACAAATACATTTTTTATCTCTAAGTAGCAAAAAGATAATTAAAATTAAAATCTATGTAAAATATCTAAATGACTCTTGCTAATAATAATGTACATATACTCCAAGCTCTTGGGAATGAATGTACTCATTTACACTAGTTATTAATTTAACCTCCATTAGACATGGACTTCATTAATTACCACTTTGGTAGAGATAAAATGTAACATTTCTATTCACTATTTGATGGTTGAAGAGTGAGATATTTTAATAGTGTGGAGAGATGAAACACCTTGTGGACAAAACCCCTCTACATAATCTATTATGCATGTATTGTGATTGGTACAATAACATGAAAGGGATAATTAAAATAAATATACCAAAAAAAGTTTCAATTCTAATTCCATAAATTGACAACAAAAATTAAAACAACCTCATTCAATGCTTTTAAAGAATATTGTTCCTCTAGGTGGTGCGGGGAGGGACTCGTAATTAGTATGGTATTAAAGAGTATTAAAAATTGAGAATGGAAATATTATCATTGATCAAATAATTGACACATATTTTCATAATTGAGCAATGTTTAGGTTGGCACAAATACAAAAAAAAATTATCAAAAAAAAACTCTTTTTTTTGTGTTGGATAGTAGAGCAAGCCAATTTGGTTATCTACCCTTTGTGTGATCCTCTCACATGAAGAAGATTAGTGTCACAAAGATTATCTATTCAGACACGAAATTCAAATCCATCATGAAATCCTAATTGAAGCTAGGCTCAATATATAGATTGAAAACATGTCTACTAAATATTGTCCCCAAAAGAACACACTTAATGTTTCACTTCCACAAAATCTCTTCACAATATTTTTTTAAAAATCAAGGAGAAACTCTTCAAAGACTCCATCATATTAAAGAGGGGTTTTTGATAATCCAACTTATCTGCAAGCTAGTCTCCCCATCTCTAGTGTAGATTAGGAAGTTACAAAGGAAGATACACAATCATATGATTGATTAAATAATAGAAATGTGTAGAACATGTAAAAATCATGTGTATACCTTGTGACATTATGTGAAGTGGTTTTCCTTAGGCATCCTTGAGAACAATTTGATTGAAAGCAAACGCATGTTGTCGAATTTGAAGAGGAGATATTCATTGAATTCAAAGATGGTTCAATCTAATCAAACATGTCCTCAAGATATAGTAGACCTATGTGTCTGGATACCAAGGGGAATCAAGACCAACAAGTTCATACACCATTTCCAACTTTGGCATGTTGTATGAAAGCACTAAGAGATTTTCAACCAAGAAGTTGCACCTGGTACTATTCTTTGGCATCTCTCATTTACCCTATCTTGCGAATGTGTGAAGTTGCAAGATATGGTAAATCTCATTTTGTTTGTCATATCTATGAATTGCAAATGCAAGCAATTTTGGGTGGGATTTTTTATGCTAGGCATGGTCCTAGTTGAGTCTCCAAGTCGCTCGAACATTCAACGCCCTACTGTTGCAACGCCATCTCTTAAGTGCCCTAAGTTCAAAAAATTATCAAGTAATGAAGATGACGCCGAAAAATGTAATGTTGACTATTGTCCTCTAATAGTATCCTTTCTAGTCGAGTCCTATCCTTTCTATAGTGAGTTGAGTCCCTTGAGCCACCCACTAGAGTTACTGAGCCCTATAATCCATCCCTGCCCACCCTTATTAATTAGCCTACTAGAAGAACCTAGCTCCAGGGAATTCCACTACTATTCTATGGGAGCCCCTACTATTCAAACCAAAGTTGCTAGCTACTATAAAATCAAACATAAAATAACAAAAAAAATTCTACAAAAATAAAATTATACAAGGCTTCCTCAAAAAATCATAAGACTCCAATAGTTGATTCTATGAAGATTTTCACCTTGTTTAATATTACAAAATTATAGTATGAAAACATTTTTAATCTATTTTTAACATACACAAAGTTCTTAAAAATGGAATAATTAGAACAAGAAAAGCAATATGTTATCTTTTACTATATGATGACTAAATCAACTCTTTCTCTCTCTCTTAAAAAAACATACTTGTAGTTTTCTCATTATGTAATGATTGAATAAATAGGCTATATGTTTATAAGAATTTGATCACTCATATATTTATTTAAAAAATATAGTTGTAAGATGTTTCAATTATATAATCCAACACATGTCTAGCATGATAAAATACAAGAAAATAACATAATATATGGTTATAACTCTTAACACATCTTTCCATGTAATAATGATCTAGAATATTGTTTTTTTACTATCTTTTGATCACACACATTTTAGAAATGCACATAAAACCAAACAATCATATAAAAAATAAAATCTAAAATGCACACACACATTTTTTATTCATCAAATGTCATATCTATAAAATAAAACCTAAAATTCAAGCATTATAAAAATAATGTAAAAAACTCTCATTCAAATGGTTGTTTTCTCCTTTATTTTACATTTTTCTTAAATATGGTCCATTTCATAGAGTGCAAGCACTAGCACATTTTGTCATCTACTAGATCAAATCTATCAACTACACTTGATTAAAATATTTGCTTAATGACAATAATATGCAACAAATTACTACTTGCGGGTTGTGGATCCTACCCCAAGGATTATCCTACCCCAAGGACTAGTCTCTCCTCAACTCGCCTTGTCCGCTAGGCTGGGTCGTGGAGATACCCTCAATATCAAAAAAATAAAATATGCAATAAATTAGTTTCAAATGAAATGTGTTTGTTTGTGTGATTATTAAATAGAGTTCTTGTCTCCATCTAAAGAAATTCAAACTGAATAGAGAAATAATGATAGGCCAACCATTTATGACTATTTAGATAAAATTATTTTAGAAAGTGTAATAAATGTAAACTCAAGGTCTTTTGATTCAAACATATTTAAGAAATGCACAAAAGATCAAATAATCATGAATTCACTGAGCATATCTTTGAAATAATCTTAAATACAAGAATTATTACAATAACTTATTTGAACATAAACAATAATATGTTTCATCATCATCTACTAACTCAAAAGTAACAATTAGACTTAATTACATATTTATTCAATGATGAGAAATACAACAAATTAACTAAATGATATGTGTTTATTTATGTAAATATAATAGACTTTTTATTTACATCTTAAAAAAATAAATTGAATAGAGAAACAAATGTAGACTGAGATCTTATTATATCCCATCAATTATGACTACTTAATTAAGTTTATTTTACAAAATATAATAAGTGTGAAGTCAAAGAAATATGATGTAAGGTCAAGAACTTTTTCATATGTGATATATTTATTGCAACATGACAAAGTTTCATGTCATAATCAATGTATATGATCGAAAAAATTCACATGACAAAGTTTCATGTCATAATCAATGTATATGATCGAAAAAATTCACATGACGTTATTTTATATACTGTTTCACATGGTGCTAGCTTTAAAAGTGATGGTATATAATGTTAGTTAGATAATTAATAGAGGTCGGTATCTACCACACTTTTGCGTTGCTTTCAAAGAAGTTATTGGAAGGTTTCTTTTAACCTAATCAATATAATTATATAATTAACTGGTTTCTTCAGAATAATATTCGACTTTATTACAAAACCTTACTTGAAATCCCCAAACTTGCATTTAGAATCTCTTGTTTTCTTCGATAGGGTTAACACATCTTTTGGTTTCTCCGCCAAGGGGCAACCCGGAGTGGACTCATTTGCATTTGCAAATAGGATCTCAAACAAGATTAGCTCTAGTAGTCTCAATAGCATTTACATATTGGATTATAAACGAAATTCTAAAACACTTGTCAGTGTCATCTGTACAAGAAGTTCATACACCTAGACTATAAATTCCGGTATACATATGTTCAAAGTGATTTTCTACACACAAAGCAGGTTTACATATATTTGAAAGCTAACTTATATTTGATATGTGCCTAATTTACCTATATCAAATAAGCATTTTCACAATATGTCCATCGTTCTCTACACTATCCTACTCTTCAGACTGCTAAAAAGTTCGACATCACCTACTTTTATGTTTGCAACAACAATGAAGCAACTTCAGAAATGTCAAAGATATACCCAAGAGGTAGGGCCTACAAAACTGCAAAGCAAAAACTAGAAGAACTTTATTTGCTCTCAAAATATGTTCCTCTGCAGTGAGTTTAAAAAAATTATCTTTAATGGGGAGCAAAAGGCAACCCAGCAATTTCAGACTTCTAGTACCCTCGCTTAAATAAGTTTTATACTTTCATCAAAAGGTTGACCAATTGAATAATAAAGTTAGACTTTGCACTTTCAATGGAGAATAGATTAAATTTCTTCCAAGAAAAACAACTGACATTATTTTCAACAGTTTAGGTCACAAAAAACAGTTAAAGTACTTTCCAATATGGTCACAAATCAGTCATGTTAATTTGAATTTAGGTCGCAAATTGAAAAAATAAATAATGATTGAATGTTAAATATGGTTACCAAAATTCTGGAGCCCATTTAACAAAATGCAATTACGTAAATCAGGTTACCAAAATTCTGGAGCCTATTTAACAAAATGCAATTACATAATTCATGTTACAAAGATTCTGCGGTTTATTTAAAAAATGCAATCACATATATCATACTCACACTAACATCACTGATTTAACACAAATTAGCAGTCTCAAAAGAAGGCATCCTAGCAACGGAGGGTTAGGACATATATATATACATATATTCTCCACCAAATTTGCTTGTACAGCAGCTTAATACCACTTTCCTGCACATCTTAATGTAACAGAGTTTTGTAATTTTTAAAGCAATACCAACTAAAAAGATAGGTCCTTAGGCATGTACATCACTTTTAAGCGTTTCCAATATGATGTGCTCAACACTACAGGCGGCCTCAATGAAATCAGTACTCAATATCGTTTAGCAGTGTCTAATAATTGTCATACTTTAATCTCACAAACATAGATCCTAATAAAAGCATTTTCTCAATAAGTTTCTTGTGTAACAAGTGAGTTCCATGAAATGTTAGAACTTGAAATCATAGAATGATAGAAATGCCCCTCCTGCGTCAAACTCAACTCAATGAGTTCTTATAGCAAGCAATGCCTGATTGCCAATATGTATATCTTAACATGAATAGTAGTTGTAAGACATTTAATGGATGTTAGTGAGTTAGTCAGCTTAAAGGTCAATTTATTTGGTGATCATGTTATTGAAATCATAATATGCTATCATTTGTTGAGACCATGCTTTAGATCCATTGTCACAAATGGAAATTTTTATATCCATTGTCACAAATGGAAATTTACAGGAAATGAGAGTGCTACAAGATTTTTATATAAACGAAAAGATGCGAGACTCCTAATAAATTTGCACTTAAAAGAAACTAGCCAAGCCCTCATGAGATGTATTCTGACTGTATATTCAATTAAGTTTTGAGTTTTGAGTTGCGAATAAATCTAAGACCAGAAAATGGGCAAGCAAACTTACTGCAGGTGACGTGCTGATAGTTCTATAAAAATCTGATATGAACTTGACTTGCTTAAAGAATGTTTTCATTTTTCACATTTAGATCAGTAATAAATTCTTTTACCCCCAAATTTATCAGCTTGAAGAATAACAAATTTTAGAACAATAATAAATCTTCTCAACCTCTTGTAGAGTATATTATTTATCAGCCTTGGTATTCAAATGATTTGTCCACTTGCTAATTTATTCAGAAAAAAGACAGGTATTCTTTCAAGCCCTTAAATGGTTCAATCCACAAAGAAAGAACCAAGATGATTTAAAATTAAATGAACATGACATAGTAGTAACGCCAATTCCAGAAAATATGTATAATTGAAAATCAAAAAAGAATCTCCACACACTGTCAATTTAACAATTACAATTCTGAGATGTTATATTCAATAAATTCCCTTTCAAACATCAGAGCCATTTATGACCCGAAATGACCTGAAAGTAGCTGGAGAAGGGTCCTTGACTATAAGCTCTCGTACAAACACAAAATAACTACCCCTGAAATCTCCAGAATTTCAATCAGAACTGCTCTAGCGGGTGAGCAAAAAGAACCCATCCTGATTAGTTACTGTTATGATTTCAACCAGTGAAGGCCTTAGAAATTACAGGATTACATAGACTAAATTCCTGAAAAGAATATCAAACCCATTCCTATTATCTTGAAAAAGGTACTTCACCAAGGACCAGGACCAAGTACTAGGATAGTGACAAAAGAATTGGCTTGCATAGTTATTTAATTCACAAAATTCTTATACCTGGGAATATTTAGCAGTCTAATCAGAATATAAAATTGCGATAGCTAGATGAATAAAATGGAACAGGAGTTTGCTTCCAAAAAAGATTATCCTTCAATTGGAAGATTTACATAGCTCTGGAACAAGAATTGGCTTCGACAAAGTGGAGACTCCCTTTGCAGATGAATAATTCCAAACCAAAATCAAGCCGGTAACTGCAGCTTCTCATTGTTTTTCCAGCTGTTATACCAGACAACAGTTCAAACATGAACAAGTTAGTCACAGATATGAATAAAAGGAAGTGTAGATAGAGAAACGCATGAACATAGAGAGGTATTTGCCCAAAATGAAGCTTAAAGAACCCAACCTTTTGAAATAATAATAAAAGAAATCTGCATAAAGAGCCGTCTGAATGATCCCAGATACCCAAGCTGAGAAATGAACAGGAAAGGAAATATCAGACAACCTTGAAAAATATTTATTTCCTTAACCTGAAATAATAATGGACAGAAAAAATTCTTACGTATCCATCGAAAGTAATGTTTCTCAGTGAAATAACGATATATCCAATTCAAGATGTAAAGTCCCCTGTAAGCCCTGCAAAAGTTAAACATTGCTTGCTGTGTCAAATCAGCCAAATGAAGAAATTATGTTAAGCAACTGATAACTCTTACAACCATAGCATTCAAACAATAAGTAATCACCACATAATTTTACTGCTACTACAAAATATGAACATAAATAGCATAGAGGGGATAAAATTTAGTCAGCGGAATTCTTCGATATTACTACATAGGCTTAAACTATGTAAAACATGGCTGGTCATTAGCTGTGCTGTAAGACACCAAACAGCTGATCATCTATACCTCTTGCATTGTTTATCAATATGGCAAAAGATGCCAAGCAGAGAAAAAGAAAGCAGAACTGACAATTTCTTTGTGAGAAAATATAAACTTTTACATGAACTTGATTATTATTGCCGATTCAATAAAGGGACAGGTGGATAACACCAGAGAGACCTAAAGGGATCAATGAATAACACCAGAGAGACCTAGGTTCAACCTATATAACCATGACAGACTAAATGTTGCAAAACTTTTACAAACTCTGCTATAAATCCTTCGTATTTGACTCTCGTAGAATTTTATATCTCCATTTCAGCACTTGCGTACATATAACAATTTGACTTTTGTAAGATTCTATATTTTATTTTATTTTCCTTTTGTAGTGATATCTAAAATTTGTAACATAGGAATTTCAGAGCAAAAGCTTCATTAGCCATTAGGTTGTTGGGATACACAAGTGCATAATATGCATAATATCGCGTTTCATGCTAATCTTACTCTGCATTTGGTAATAAGCTTCAGACATGTGACTAAAAGAACACCAAGCATGCACCTAACAAAAGATAAGTATATTGTTTAGAATCTATTGGACCTAAAAATGGCATTGAGCTAGATTTTAAGGTAAGCCAAGTAGGAGATAACAACCCCTTTGATAATTAATTATTATAGTATTTGGAGAGATGATCAAGCCCACACAATTTTACATAAGCCAATGATGTAGGATGCCATCTTTCTTACATGACTAACTTAAATTCCTAAACACTATTTTAAAAAGGTTTCAAAATTTTACAATGTAAAGAGTTGCTTACATATTTGGAATGCTATATAAAACAAAACAATTGCTTACAAATTCGGAATACCGACAAGAGGTCTTGTTCTATTTTTATAACAATTCAAAATTTGATCATATATACAGTATCACAAGCTTACCGTAGTCTACGTTAAAACAAAATTTGTTCAAGCTTTCTTTGCATCCTATACTCTAAACATACTGGAAAGATAAAGCGGTTGCAACAGAGAAGTCTAACTTTCAAAAGGGTAAAATCCTCTGAACCATACAAGACAACATCATCACTTGATATTGTATCAATGCAGGGCACTTTACCAAACGAAATTTCATATGGGAATATTTTTTTTATGAATCTAAGAAAATCACAATCTCCAAGGTACAAATACAAAGACAACAATGACAAATATGATATATGATATGCGATGCATTGACAACATTTAGTTAACATAAGAAATAAGTGGGTAATTGATTAGTTACCAACTTTGCAAATTTCAAGATGCATATGCATTTATTCCTGTAAATTCATACTAAGAATTCTTATAGGTAAAGATGGTCTATGGATGGTAAGGTGAAATGATGCTAAGTCTGTTCCTTGTATATAAACTGAGTGCCTTGTGTTACATAAGCTACCAAGGAAAGAGAATATTGAGCTCAAAAAATAGTTGCTCAGAATTTAAAATGCCAGAAGAAATGTTGTTCAATTTCAATAACTATTTTAAGTTTGATTTTATATTTAAAGTGGTACAAGTTCCTCATAGTTGCTCAAATTTTCCCAGTCAATAGCTGTTATAGGATCCACTTTTGACTGGTAGTAACACTCTTTAAAATGCAACTGTCAAATATGAAAACTGTCAACACTGTGTACCAATTTTTCAGCCCCTAGCCAATTCCTAATCTTAGTGAAGGTTAGATTATGGAAGGAACATCTTTTACACGACACAGCACTCCAAGAGAATACTACACATCACAAACACATACATTTTTAAATATTTTTCCACCACTTCGATAAATAAAAATCACAAAAATCACATTTGATTTTGCTTCCATATTTTAAGCACTCTTCAGATTATGAAAAAGGTAAGGCATAGAGTGAGAAGCAACCTATTTATCTTCTCAAGCATAGAGTAACAACTCCTGACTTGCGAGTTCTCACAAGACAAAACTGCTCCCGATTCAATTGCCAAAAAACTCAGGCAATATTTTGCCAAAAAATGGCAAGCTAATCACCAAAAATGCGGCAAAAAGATTTCCCAAAGCCATAAGGACATTGTACTGCATTGTTGCAGACAGCAGGCAAATAGATTGTATGAAGAATATGGAATGCAGGAATCAAACCATGTGAAGATCCCCTCAACCACACACATGCCAAATAAGAAAAAGGCAGTGAGCTCGTTTTCCAGTTGCAGCCTGACGAGGGCACATTTTCCAGTTACAGCCTGTCAAGCGCATGCCTTTTGATTGTGAGGGGATAATTAAACATCTCTTATTTGCCTGTGCATACAAGGGCATAGGATGTTTCCAGTCATGAATGGGCAATTTTTGCTGAGTTGCCGAGCGCATCAAATTTGGGCTTGCTGAGTTTTGCAAGTCACAAGATATTAAACTATGGTCTCAAGTAAGCCCATTGTTATCTCATCATCTCCATCTTGATTCATCCCACTAATTTAAGATTCAAATAACAAGCAGGCACATGTACAGGATAGTTAAGCATATGCTCCATAAGTAGTCCATGATTTGCTGAACACATTTAGGCTTTTCAACATCATCTCTAAGAAGTTTTTGAATTTCTACGTTTGCCCCATCTATCCTTTCTATGTTCAGATACACACACTTCTGAGATCTTCTCAATCTCTCCCAAACGTATTTCCTGAATATTTCAAATTTCCTTCTTTACAAACTTGGAATTCTCCCAATCATTGAGCAACATTTTTCTCACTTCCAACTCTCTTCTAATAAATAATGAAATTTGTAATGAATCATGTTCCACTAGGCAAGAGTAGCTCTCTGCTTTGCAATTTTAGATAAAAGTCAAATCGATGATGGTTTAGTATGATTCTGGCAATTTGTCTCCTCCAAAAAAATTATTGCTAACTTTACCATTAGATGTGTTGTCAATCAACCTCACAATACTGGCTGTCGAACTTGAAGTAATGACTAATAATGAAACTCCCAAGTTCGTTATTTGTATCAATGACTTTTGTAAAAGATGCATCGTGAGGGCATTATCTCAAATTTTAGCTAGAGCACCCATCTTTTAATTCAGTTATTAATATTCAACCTATTTTTTCCAGGATTTTCTTCCAGGCAAGGATGTAAAATATGGGGTGATAAAGGTAAAGACAACTACACTTGCAAAAATGGCTATTCATTTTGCACTTGGAATTAGCAGATAGTAGATAAGAAAGAAATGTCAATGGCCCAAAATCTGCTTTTTCTGTGGGAAGTTAATTATGACAGGTTCCTAGCTCAAGTAAAATCAATAAGCAAAGGTCTTGTGGGACCTTCCTTCTGCACTGGATGCTTTGCAGGCCAAGAAGATACACAGACAGAATCTACTTTTACATTACCCAGAGCTAAGGCCTTAAGGAGATAGCACAGGTTAAAGCAATGGTCTTCTCCAGACCTGTAGTGAGAAAGTGGAGCAATTTGGTCTTGTGGAACATATTTAAGGGCCCTCAAATTGAGTATTTTCCAAGATTTTTAACTGCGAACTCATGAAGTTTGGTATCACACTAAAGGGCCTCTGAAGGAATCTGTTCCAGAGACTCAGAAAGGTTCTTGTAGTGAGGAATGTAGATATTCTTAAAAAATAAAGCTCACCAATTCCAGGAGCCAAAGTTAGATGAGACTAAAGTGAAATGGAGGTGCCTACCTCAAAGTTTTTCCAAACTGGATTCAGATGGAGTACCCAAAAATATCCTAGGTGAAAATAGACACCAGGGGCATTCTCAGAAGTGCTGAGGGATGAAAGAAAGGAATTATGTTCATATCCACAAATAGCCAAAGTAGATAATGGAACTCCTCAAAAGTACAATTAATTAAATTACAGAATGTACTAAGCTAAAAATACCCTAAACTTACAGCAACTAAACACTAGAGAAATATAACTGAAATAAAAGGAGATAAACTAAAGTAGTTGAACCCCAACAATATGACCAAGAATGAATGCAAATAGCCTTTTGAGGAAGCACTTGTTAGTGAAGCATCACACTGATGACAATATAGTGGAAGATCATATCCAGAATCCAGTGTTGCTATGTGTAGAAAGGCTCAGGCCAAAAGAATTGACAATATTATCTTCTGTCACCACAAAAGAGCTAATGCAAGATATGAGAATGCTCATATGAGAACATCTCCTAATACACAAGACCAATAACTATTTAATGGGGGAGTAATGAGTGCTTACCTACATGTTTTGGGTTGTGGACAAGGGTAAAGCACTCCACACAAAAACAAATGTCATTTCACTGACCTGGCCCCATCTGTGTATGAATCATTGCTATCCAAAGGGCACTAAATGCCTTCAACATTTGTGACAAGTTGAAACTTTGAAAAGTCATCAGCCTAATAGCTCTAAGAGCCACCTGCAAGTACCTATAAGATCTCTCAAAGAAAAGAAGCAAAAAACCATTATCAAGATAGTGAAAGAAAGTAAATTGAGAACCACGTGAATCTCTGTATGAATAGTAATATCGACCCCAGATCTCATAAAGATAAAACACCTCAAATAATGCCTTAATGCCCCCATCTGTGTATGAATTGTTGCTATCCAAAGGGCACTTAATGCCTTCAACATTTATGACAAGCTAAAACTTTCAAACATGATTAGCCTAATAGCTCTAAAAGCCACTTGTAAGTACCTATAACTAAAATAAGAATTCAAAGAAAAGGAGCAAAAAACCTTTATCAAGATAGTGGAAGAAAGTGAATTGAGAACCCACATGAATCTCTGTATGAATAGTAATATCTACTCCAGGTCTCATAAAGATAGGAGCCGGGCATCTCAAATAATTAACAAATTATTTCTTGATCTCTACTTCCTAAGGGATCAGATCTTCTTACCTCACATGATATGGGATCAGTCTCAACTTGTAACTCCAGAGAGTAGCTTATTCGCGGATCTTATAGGTTGCCAAGCTATAGCAAAGGCTGTAGTCGTCGTCTCAAATTAGGAATCACTGACAGGGAATTACAGTTGCTTATTAAGCAACTATAAGGTAGCTAAGCAGTTGAGCACTGGTGCCTGAAAGATCCTGGGTACTGGCAAGTTCCAAACTATCCATCCTAGGAGTACAGGCAACAAGTAGAGGCTGGCTATTAAGAAATTTAATATTAGGAACCCCTTATTAATGTGGGTAGAGAAAAAGAGAATTGGCTCAAGGTGGTGAATGCCTGTCACCTGGGTAGTTAATTATTCCAAGTCCCGTGGATTGAAAATTTCACAGATGAGCTTTAGTGAGGGGCAGATCCAAGGAATTTTTGGATCATTCTTTGTTTATTGTTGAGTTAATGGTGCTAAAAGCATATGGACCTTATGACTGAGGTGTATCTTGTTGAGACATGGACCAGCTAGGACTCGAACCTGGGACCTTCCATACGCTGCTGGAGTGGCTCTACCACTGAGCTACTGGCCCCTCTTGGACCAGTCCATCGTCGGTCCGGGTGTGGCTTATTTCCAACACCAACATATCTAACACAGGGCACAGGTTCAAATTCAGGGCATGTAGACCTGAAACAATATATAAGGTAATTGGGAAACAACCCCGTGTGCTTCCAAAAGGAGGGTCTTCTGCACCAAATTGGTGTCCTTGCCGGCAGCTCTGAAAGCTTCCTTAATGTTTTACCTTATGAAGCCTTTGTGTACAGGGTTACCTTTAAAGTTTTAACTGTTATTTCTTCTTACGCATTCTATATTACACTTCCGAAAATTCCCCACAAAGGTGGAACGGTTTGAACTTTGGGGGATTAAGATAACTTGTCACTTATGGTTGGAACAGTTTTTACAACTTTTGGGTTGAGCTTTTGCCATTTTCACCAGGAAATCAAGTATTCTCAAAGGGATTTATGGAAAGATGCATGTATTCAATTTTTGTAAAAATTGTTAATATAAGAACTTGTACTTTTCTACTTCTTCAAAAATATGAATGTCATTAAGCAATGACAGTGTAGGGCTGTCTGATCCAACCCTACTACACAATTGCAAGGAAAACATATTACTTTCTATATAGTGAAACTAGAAGAGTATATTTGGTGATGAAGTGGACGAAGTGCATAGATGTTCAGTATAAAAGAAGTCTTAGCCTGCATCTTAAAGATTTAATTAAATCATTGTAGTGCAATCCTACCATATGCAAGAATAGTCAGATATGACTACATTTCCAGAAATCCTATACTGTCAAGTAGAATATTATTTAGTAATTGTTTCATGAACCATTTGCAACTGACATGAATTATAAAGAGTAAGTTGTAGTAAAAGACAGGAAAGTGCACACACAAGATTTATGAATCTTTTTTGAGTCTAACTAGTACAAAGTTAAAAACTAAGTATTCTATAAGAAAGGGCATCACTAAGCATCATACCCAAGAAGGAAAACATATTGCCCTGTCAAGTTGTCAATGTTTTTGGACCTTTGTAATAAAACCAACTGAGGAAGAATAGCAACTGCTTCCAAGTAAATAGAGAATGCCCAGAGAACCTGTTCCATCGTAAACCAAAAGTGCCTATATTAGGAAATTTCAACAATTCATATTCTTGGAAAATAACAAGATGGTGTCAATCACAAGTTAATGCAAATAACAACACGTGGTCCTAAGAGAATCCATTCATTATGATATGAAGTGGCAAAATCAAAAACAATAACTAAATTACTTATGGATATATAATGTGAACAACAAACATTATATAATATGTTGCATTTCTTGATTCTCAACTTTTAAAGCCAATTAGTAATAGAAGAGAAAAAGATATGAAATGAACAACCAAAGATGACAAAAAAAAGGCCTTTGCATGCACCACAAAGTGAATAAAATGTATGACATAATAACTGCTTAAAAAGGTATCCAATGTTATGTTCCAGATGGAAAATAAGAAACTCAGACAAACTTGGGAGAAGGTAATTTCACAGTGATCATCTTTAGTTGGACAGACAATCTTGATTGCCCGCCAATCAAATTCACCATTTATTTTTAAACAACTCAATCCTTACTCTGAGCACTTGATTGCAATGGATGCTTGGAGTTTATCTTTTCCAATCTAGATTTATCAAAATGCATGCCAGAAGTCAGACACTACAATGTACTGTAGGTGGATACTAATATGACAAATGATCATCAAGCAACAGGTCCAATCATTCAAAGCATGTACAAAGAGATATACTCAACCCAATGTTGTATGCATGCATTAAAAAGGAGGATGTTGTGGACCTCAAAAATTTAGTAAGAAGATAACGAACTAATTGATTCATAATTTTATTGATGTGCTCATGATGATCTACGAGGGAAAAGGGAAGCCAATTTCACAAACTAACTCATAATTAAGACTCATTTAAACCAAAGGACTTGATCAAAGTCTAAGCAACACTTGATAAGTGGTTTGGATAGCCAGTTGAAATTTTGATCAATTATTTAATGGTGATGCGACTTGTTTGGACCCCACACCTATGCTTAACATTAAGCCATGAACAAGAAAGGACCATGCCAATTAGAGGGTGTTTTGGCACTTGCAGTTGTTAGTTCAGATAATGTCCACACAACCACGAGGTTATGAGAATGCACTCACAAAAATTTCGTGATAGATAGTGGAATTGCACAAAAGTAAAGCAGTGGTGCAACAAGGAATTACCAATTTCAAGCGAACCAATGACTGCCAAGTAGAAAAGCCACATAGAACGCTCGGGAAGAATCAGACCATATAGAATTTAAGGGGTTACTATGCCAAGTAATGGAGAAAATGTCACAAAAATCACAAAGCAAATTTTGTAAAATTTTGGGATGTGAGAACCTGACATGTCTCCTCTATTCCCAATAATTAATTATTAATATTATTAATAAATTAAAGGTGTTTGTCAGCACTAGCAGTGGTGCAACAAGGAATTACCAATTTCAAGCGAACCAATGACTGCCAAGTAGAAAAGCCACATAGAACGCTCGGGAAGAATCAGACCATATAGAATTTAAGGGATTACAATGCCAAGTAATGGAGAAAATGTCACAAAAATCACGAAGCAAATTTTGTGAAATTTTGGGATGTGAGAACCTGACATGTCTCCTCTATTCCCAATAATTAATTATTAATATTATTAATAAATTAAAGGTGTTTGTCAGCACTATATATATAAAATAAAAATAAAAATAATTAAACTTTCAAACTTGGCACTCATTTTAGGTCCCATGGGTTCTGAATCAACAAGGTATAATTCAGGTGATGGTTTATAAATATAATTAATAAAATAAAAGTGCTTGTCAACACTATATATATGAAAAATTAAAAATAAAGTAATATTAATATTGATATTATTAAATTAAAAGTGTTTGTCAACACTATATATATAAAATAAAAATTAAAAATAATTAAACTTTCAAACTTGGCACCCATTTGAGGACACGTGGGTTCCATTTTGTGTGTTGCAATTGATCATTTTCGAGATTTTTCTGCTTTGAAAGAGAGGACGAAACCCCTTGACTGCAATCTGCAATATTAGAATAAAATCCTACCTCTATCTTGGCAAATCTAAACAGGGTTTACAGATTGGACTAATATTCGTGACGTCATTTCAATTTCAGGGTACAGGCATTGAATGATATCAAGATTGTAATCAAGCGCTGCCTGTGCAGCAGTGTTTCCATCATTTATATTCTGAGGAAACTACATCAATTTTTGAAGGCTCCAAAGAAGAGATTCTACAGATCGCTGGTCAATAAAAGGTCCAGATCACTATTTTCCTTCACCCGCCAGATCTAAAAGAACTTCACAATAAGGAGAGCAAACGCCTGCTAATTTGACCTGGTCCAATCCAACCCTAAGTATATAAACGCATAAGCCATATGAGTTTTGCTTTTAATATTTAAAATTTTAAACTGCTAAGGCTGGGGCTAAAACACTAAGCGAGGCTTATTTGGACATCCAGGTAGGGGATATACCATAGGCTCCTAAGCTTAAGCGATCAAAGTGATCCAATGTAGGGCAATTATAGTAACCTGAGGATTTCACCTAATTACATGAGAAACCACAACAACCCTAACCTTGGCGACAAGGTACTTTCCCGTTAAAGACAAACCACTGCTTTGAAAACCCCCTCAAAACACAATGTCGTTGATTTGTTTTTCATGAACTCGAAAAAGAAAAAGATGTTCAACATAGAAACAAGAGAAACTAAAAAATGGAAAGTACCTCTTTGAATGTAAACTTGTCGTGCACCAAAAGCGCCAAAACAATGCATGGTATGACCAGCATATAATGCCTGAATGTATCCTGCTCCTTGTCATACGACCTCCTCACAATCTTATGACTTCTCATATACCAGACAATTGAAATTGAGCTCGCCACAAAGATGAGCTTCATCATCGTATTGTAAAATGATATATAATCCGTAACAATATCCAGATAACGGGTAATGAACACCAGAGCGTAAAGCTCTTGAGTTTTTAACGAAATCCCTAGAGAGAAAGAAAACAAATAAAAGAGATTTAGCAAATTCAAATAAATGTGAAATTTATGCAGTTAGATTGAAGATTTAATGGTGAATCTGTATACCTGCGCACGATTTAATGGTGTGGATCTTAAGCAGGAGCACCAGCACACTCATGAGGTGCGTCATGTCGCCTGCAAGCCTGAAGATATTCATTTTGAATGTTTAAAGAGCTTGCTTTTGGATTTACACCACGGATCAGCCCGATCCACAACCTCTGAGTATAGACCAAGACGAGATTTGACCGTTCTCTCAGACAAATGTGTTAAAGATTTTCATTTAACGAATTGCCATTAACCGACTTCGAACCCACGACCTCCAACCTCCAAGTATCCAGTTTGGTTCTCTCGGCACGGTTTCACTATTTGTCGAACATACGTGGTGTATAGAAATTTGCGAATGAGTAGCCAAATATAAGCAGAAAGTTAAGCCACATGTCCAAAATATTAAAACTAGCAATTGCATCTTGGTGTGCAATGTATACGTCGAACAACCAAATTTTGGAAAAAATTAGGAAAGGGTAGATTGAAATGAAGTGGATAGAAGGAACAAAATATCATTATTTTTTAATTTGGTTTAACAAAGATATTTACAAAGTGGACAATTTATTAAAAAGCATTGTGGAATTGAACATGTGCTTCAAATGAATTGGAACCAGCTTGAATTCTTGTTATTTACTAATTTGCTTTAGCAAAAAGAATTACAAAGTGGAGAATTTAATAAAATACATTGTGTAATAGAACTTTTAGTTTAATTTTGTAGGAACCTATATAGAAAATGCACTTAAAATGTTGAAAGGGGTTTTGCAAATAAAATTTGCATAACTTCTTCATTTATAGGTTCCCTATAATAGGATACATAGTTCCACAGTTGACATCACACTTTATAGAAACTGTTTTTGAAAACACCTGCGATTTGTCAAAGAGAATAGTGTAATTGAATCATACTATATAATAGAAAACTATGGAAAAGGAAAATTGTCCAATTGAATTTGTCTAACCTGATTGAGTTTAATAATTTACCTTTTAGAGATCAAAATTAGAAGCATTGTTTTGAACATGTCTTGGACATTCACAAAACACCTGAAATTTGTAAAATAGAGTTGTTTAATTTGAGAAATGTGGTAAGATTGAAAGGTATGAATAATATAAGGAAATTACTAAGAATAGAAGGAACAAACCTCAAATGGATCTTACAGTAGATTGTGAATCTGATAATATCTTCAACCGTGCCTCCTCTTCTTTGCGTCGAGTGACATGTGGACTTTGTTGCATTCGTGCATACCTTTCAAATGTGAAGCCTGGGTGAATGCAAAGGCTTGTCAGATCACGAACTCTCGAAATAGCTGTGAATGTCATACCTTGCTGGTCAATGTTGCCAATGTCAATTGTTGCTCTTTGAAGTGTGAGTCCTTGTGATTTGTGTATTGTTAATGCCCAAGCCATTTTTAGTGGCATTTGGCGTCGAAGACCTCGACTTATTGGTGGTATAGGTATATTTATTGGGTTATTGTGATCCCGAGGTGGGCCTGTGTAATTTTGGAATTGAACAACAACAAATAAGGGCAGTTGAGGCGGGTGTTCACCATCATTGTATAAAATTTCTCTGACTTGTCCAAGAGCACCATTGACTAGTCCTGTTTCCACCCATAGATTTGTAGACAACGTAACCTCTTGGCCAATACATAGCAAGATATTTGATTGTAGTTGTTCATCATCAGGATTTGAGCATGCCAATCCCTTCATCTATTCTGCAGTAGATAGGGCAACAGGTTTTGCTAAAGACAACAACATGCGTTTATTATGTAATGACACCATTTCATTTGTTGCAAAAAGATGTTTGGATGGTAAGAAAACTGATTGTTCTGTAGAGGTGAGTGATGAACTTGATCGAGACATTAGAAGTTGCCAATCTTCAATTGTAGGTGTTGCATTTCGCAAATTTGAGAGGAGTTCACGAAAAGCAATTTGTGCAGGTTGCTCTCCAATTTGTCGGAATATTTTATCCAATGTTATAATTGTTGTGAAGGTTCGCCATAGTGGCCCTCCATAAGAATTTGAAGCATACATTGGAATGTCCTTGACAGGTGGTAGCTGGCCCAAGTCACCAAATAGTATGATTGAGCGTCCTCCAAATGGGATTTGGTTATGTGTAGGGAACGCCTCACGCAACCTCATATCAATACATTGTATTAACCTACGACCAATGAAGCTCATTTCATCTATTAGAATATAATGAATGAAGTACATGCTTTCTTGGAAGCTGGCAAGTGTTTGTCCTTGGAGGGGGACCATTTCTTTGATTGGAATTCGAAGGGCAGAATGGATTGTTGAAGCTTGTATGTTGAATGTTGCAACTCCTGTTGGTGCAAGGAGTAGTAGTGGTGATTGTCCTGGTGGTGCCAATCTCATCATTGTAGACTTTATGCTCATTATCAGGTGAGACTTTCTCGTGCCTGCAGTTCCCTGAACAATAATCTTTAGTGGTGGCTTTAAAGTATTGTGTTGTAGATGTGTAATAACCAAATCATATGCCCTTTGTTGTTGTATAGACAAGGCATATGTGGCTTGTTGATTGTAAACATGGTGGGACTGAAATGTTGTCCAATTGGAGTGTATGAAAGTAGTAGCTACAACTTTTTATTGTGTGGGTATGTGGTGTTTTCCCCAGTCATGGCTCAAGTCAATTTCACGTTGGCCAAGCATATCAAGTTCATCCAGTTGAATAGGAATTCCTGGGTATAAAGCTGAAAGGGCTTGCCATTCAGTAAGGAAGTCCTGTTGTATCTGTTCAGGCTCGCTTGCAGGAGTGCTAGTATCACTTTCTTCCGTTGTTGTTGAGGTTGTTCGATGTACATGCCATGGATGGTAGTTGTTGGAGAACCTCTCCCATTGTGCTTTAATTTCATCATCCGAAGAGCCAAAATCCATCTCAATGTTGCGGAATGGATGGTATAGTATTAGTTCACTCCAACAAAATGCTTGAAAATATTTGTCCTCCTTTGAAGGTATGGATGTGAATCTAGGGGAGACTCGAACTATTACAGGATTGGTTCTCTCTTTCCATTGATCGCGTTTTCGAGATGCATTGAATGACCATTTTTTAGTTACATCAATAAGACACATTCTCTCTAGATGTATAGGCCTTTCCATGTAGGTTGCAATATAATTTGGATAAGTGGTTGTTCCTGTGGGGGAGATTGAAACACATTGGAAGTTTTTTTGGTTCACATTTAAAGAAACAAATGTTCTGCTAGAGAGGGATAGTGGTAGTTTTAGTAAAAGGTGACAAGTCTCTTGAGCTCCTATATCACGGTCAACAAGGTTCTCTAGAAGCATTTTTTGAAAAGCATTAGGAGCTGGTTTATCAGGCTCAAAGTTTGTTGAAATGCGAGACAACATTTGATGATATGTCTCAGATTTGTTTTCAGCTTTAGCTGCATATTTTGCAATATATTTGATCACAACATCTATTGAGAGAACTGGTTGACAATCTACATTGGCCCTCCATATAGAAAGTATGAATGGGTTGTGAAGATTGAGGTGGTCATCATTGCGAGCAGGGGTGTGTTTCGGTTGGCCATTTTCAACATTTGAAAGAGTAGATTTTTCTTGAATGGTCCAAGGGGCTTTGTAACGACATAGAAGAGTTGTGCCCTTTCTTCGGAGGCAACTTTGGGCAGTACACTTTGTATGTCGTTGAACAGAATTGACCAACTCACAATAGTCATTTGAAGCATCACTTGATTGAATCATTGTTGTGTCCATCAAGAAAGGATCATCAATAATTGATCGATGGAATGTTTGGTTTCTAAGATCCAGTGCTCGTGGATTCCATGCAGAGACATATCTATCAATGTACTGTAGTGCATTTTGTATTGATGGAATGTGATTCCACTGCATTTTATCAATGTTTGGTGCTTCTTGTAGCCAAATGAAACCATGGATATGTGTTGAGCCTCTATGTTGCCACTCATACCTAAAAAATAAGGTGTTTAGACTAAAAACTAATAAGACTTAAATTTTAAATTTAAAACTTGGCAGAGTCATACCTGTACCAGTAGTCAGTTGCGCCAAGAAGTTTTTCCAAGACCTCAGCACGAAATGCTGTGAATCTATGATGCATGTAGAGTGCAGTAAGGTGGGGGTTTTGAACTATATTTTGTAACCGCCACTTTGAAGCCGCATATGGATTTGTTGGTGTGGTGGATGGCATGATTGTATGTAAGTCTGGCCATTTTGTATCTGCTACACTAAGTGTGAAAAATAGTGTTGGGCAACCAATTTGAATTACCATATCAATAAGTTCCCTTTTGTGTTGGTTCCAGAATGGTTTCGTACCATGAATTGATGAGCTAAAACGCATAAGTTGATCAGCAAGCTTGTCATTAGGCAAGTCCTTTAATCTTTGACGAAGGGCACCAATTGTTGCAGGTAGTTCATCATGGATTTGCTTTTGAACAAAAATAGATGATGTGGCTTGACTTCGATGCCGCATAATTATATTCAATATAAAGTACCTAAATCGTGGGTGTTGTCCAAACCTGTTATCATGGTATCGCAGGAGATGGAGAGCATACTCATGTAGCTTAACATCTTTGGGACGTGGTTGTTTGAATGCAGCTATACCCTTTGGGAACAAAGTGGGGAATGACATCACAAATAATCCTTCAGTGTTGTATTCATTAATGGGAAATGGGGAGATGGGTGGCCATTGGATTATAGGAGGTGGTCTTCCTTTGCCTAGTTGTAGTAAGTAGCGTACTTCTTCGACCTCTCTACATGACGGTGGAAGGTTAGCCACAAATGAAATAGTTGTCTCCAAATTCTCTTCAAATGGATCATCTTCTGTACTTTTTTCTTGCATGAAGCTCATATCAATGGGATCTGGATTTGAAGTTGTTGCATGTAGAAGGCTAGATATGTTTGTGGGGTTAAGGGGTAAGGATATTAATGCTGCGATATCTACTTGTACATCTTTGTAGTATTGGTCATATGACATCTTATATTGCAATGCATCATAAACACGTCCTCTACTTACATAGAAGTTGTATTGTTGTTGCATACCGGTTTCCCTGTTAACTATTATTATGTCCAATCCATCTACACGTCTAGGCAAATGGGATACAATTGCAGAAATATCTTGAGGAAAAGAAATAGTGTGTCCACTATATTTGAGTTGCCCCCCTCTTGCATAAGTAACCTGAAGGACAGGACTAACCCTTGCTATCAACATCTCCTCAACTTGAGTTAGTATTTGCAAACAGTGTGGTTGTTCACCGGGGTCCATGTTGTTCCATTTTGAGAAGCGATGGCCATTTTTTTCTGATGTGCATCTGTAACAAGTATTAATTCCATTTTGTTGTCTAGTTTTAATTCCTGGATATTTTTCCATGCAAACTAGACATGTTGAAAACTTTGAAAGTTTGTCCAACGTCGAGCGAAATTTGTTTCTAGCATTGCAATAATTTTGTGAAAAATTTGGGGGTGTATGCATATGACCTATTGGGATAGGTTGACTTGTATGTTCAAGTTGAGGCACATGTGTTTGTAGTTCTATTGGATATTGGGAAGAAGAAAATATGGATGTAGAGGCTTGCTCAAGATTTGTGTGTTGGGTCTCTCGCCTGCTTTTGTTAATAATAATTTTCCTTCCATGGTACCTTGCACGTTGCATTTCATTTCGATGAGCTCGCTTCTCTTGCATTGTATCAATTTGTATGACCAGGGCATGGTCTGTTGAGTACCAAAGGAATGTGGTCTATCTGTGGATAAATTTTTTTTTCAAATATAAATATATAACAATATGATTGTAATACAAAAATGACGACATATATCTATTTGCAAGAGTAGGTGAGTAATATAAACATAGAAAAAGAAATGCAAACATAATTTGAAATAACATGTAAAACCATTCATAAAGATACTTATGACATAAATTGAGAGGAGAAAAAAACAAACCTATTTATCATATTAACATAGCATATGTTCATATTTTGCACATACTAATCTCTTTTTTTTAAAATAATTTTGCAATGTCAATTTCAATAAATGTTAAAGAATAATTATAATTAACAAGGGTAATCTTATAAAAAATATAATTAAAAAGGATATGTCAAACCATTCATAGAGACAATTTTGAGATACAATTATGTGTTTCATTTGAAAAAAAATATTTGCAATGTTAATTTATATAAATGTAAAATAAAAATTTGGAATAACATGTCTAAGTAGTACACACATTGGGTGTATAAAAAGATGTTTATTTACATCTGTAAATATAGGAAAATAATAGAAGCTATCTTGCTATATATGTTTGAGGGAAAATATATTTACATTGATGGAGAAATGGAATACATAATATTGAAAAAGATAAGCAAACTGGATAGCACCCTTGAGAGGAAGTGTTTAGAGGAACTTTTAACAAGGCTTAATGGCTGTAATAGTAACGTTTTGTGTTTCTTGGCTGGCAAATGGAACCATTTTGATGTTGATAGCAAAGAGAAATTGACAATCAACAACATTGTCCAAAATGGGTTTTGCCGCATTAGGTTCTGCTAGTAGAAGTTGAAAATCTTCTGGTCCAACACCCAACAACTCTTTTGATGGTCCGTCGAAAGCAATTACTTTTAGAAGTTCCCCTGTTGCATCTTGCAAGTCCATTTTAAGCATGTAGCTAAAATCACATTCTGAGATAAAAGTAGAACACTTTGGGCATTTATATGTGTTTGGTGAGCTCTCAACAACTTTTTTCTTACATTTTTTTTTGTCCACCACTTGGGGACAAGAAAGGTAGTAAAAGTTGTCCAAGTGGATTTTTTTGATAGTGGCCTTTACACAGATTTTTTTTTGGCTCAGTACAGAATTCATTGGTAATAGATGAAATATCTTTTGGATTTTCAAATTTGGGTGGTGGGGGTTGGTATTGTGACAAGGAAATGTAAGGTTGGTCAATCTCTTTTTTGGCATACCATTCTTGCAATGTTGAGGTTTCCAACATATTTGGATTGATTAGAATTGTAGTGGAGAAGATGGTGTCAAGTGATTTTCCATTCCAAGATATAATACGTGCAGACTTGAACAAAACAACAAGAGGATTCACTTCTATGGACATATCAAGGATTTTGTTCCCTTGGAGTTGACAATGATGGCCCCAAAGTGTAACATCTATGGTACAATTAGACATGTCTATGATGGTAGCTATACATTTTATTGTCTCTGTGCCATCTCTTTTACGTATGGTTGATGTGGCGGAGATGGTCAAAACTATTCCAATGACATCTACAAGGGAGTTAATAGGAAACGACTCAAGTGACTCTATGCTCTTAATATGGAAGCTATGTTTGGGTATGGTGGACTCTAAACATGTGGAAGGAGTTATTGTTGATGAGCTATGGAGGATTATTTCAAAAGGGTTTGTGGAGCTACTATATTTTGTGTTTGCCACTTTTATTCGACCATTGGATATTATATAAAGACTATCAGACTTAATAACATGGTAGAAAATATCAACAAGTTCATTAAAACAAGTCACGTGTATCTGACAACCTAACTTGTCTACAAAATCAAACCCAAAAACTTTCCCTTCACATCCACCATTGTTATATTCATGAATTGGGCTTTTAGAAAGTGCTCGACCCTCAATGGACCATTGTTTGTGATACGGGGTCAATGTTTTAATGGAAAGTATTTGGAAAGGGGTAATGTTTGGTATCGACCATTCTGTAGAAGAAGATTCCAATGGGTCTATAGAGTTGATGGGTGGAAGGTACGAAGTACCTTGGAGGAGAGGTGTTGGAGCTCCTATGATTGTTGCATTGTTTGAAACTATTTCCAAGCCATCAATTAAGATAGCCTTGCAATAAAATTAGATATATAATTTAGCAAGAAGTTGTATATGGAAAAATAAGAGCAAAAAAAAGATTATTGGGGAGACATGGACATACGTGTACTTGTCGAACATCTTGCAAGAATATTCTGTTAGACTGAGAATAGAACCTTTGACTAAAGTTTCTTCCAAAACCAGGGCGTTCAAATCAGTAGGAAGCAATGCAGGATGTGTGTGCACGCCATCTGAGAGCTTTAATCGATATTTGATATTTGCAGTTTGAGGTTGTTGAATTGAGTGTATAGATATTACTTGCAAAGAAGGGTCAACAAGAGACATGCCAGCAAGAATGTTTGCAATGGCATTTGTAGTTAATTGTGCCATCATGTAGCTTGAATTTTGTCAAAGAAATTTGGCCTGTGAATTAAGTGAAATATGAGAATTAGATAGTGATAAAACAAATGTCATTCCCAAGATGTTTATAGTCAATGTAAATGGGTTGTAATAAGTACATCGAAATATGGTTAAAGAAATTGTAAGGACTAAAGATGGTGCATTCTCGTGTTGTAGCAAATCTTTGTGGTCCCAAAAATAACATGAGTAATGATATAATCGGCAACACAAACATAAATATATTATAATCACTCATATATATTTGAAATATTTTAATAACTAAAAATGAAAAATTCAATATCTTGAAACATATAATTTGTTATAAATATATAGTTAATTATTAATATATTGTATCTATTATTGTTCAATATTTTTTGTATTTTTTTATTTTTTTAAAAAGTAATTGTAAAAGTTTAGAATTTAATTTTCCACTTAATAAGTCAAAATGAAAATGAGTACAAATGTAATAAAGCAGAATTTTAATTTGTTGAGTTTCAAAGCATTCTACAAGATGACTTGAGTGATATATGTAGTATGGGATCTATTGTTTTGTATCTAGGACTGTAACGATGGAGTTCTTTCAATTGTAATGATGTTAATATTGTCCATTTTGCCTAAAATAATTCAATAACAATGTTTAAGAAGAAAGTTCATTAAATAAACAAGTCTTATAAAAATATTACTCATTTACATATTGTGTCCAGAATTTACTTTGATGCATATAAGTTGGTAAGATGAAACTTATTAAATAAACAAGTCATCTAAAAAGAGTACTCATTATATATAGTGTCAAGAATTTACATTGATAGATATAAGTTGGTTCCATGGTAGGGAAAATAGGAGTTACACTATTTTTTTGACTATTTATGTACATAGATCTATATAGATACCTTGCATTGTATTTACATTCTAAGAAGTCAAAATAACCAATCACATATTTCTCAAATACATTTCATATGTTGCAATGAATTTGGAGGCGTCATCAATTGAATAGTGTCTATCCTCAAATAACTCTTTCAAGAAATCACATAGTCCTTCTAATTGTATGCAAGTGGCTTGGAATGTTGATACTGCCTCTTGAAGTTTTTCAATATCCAATTCTTGAACAAGGGGTGTTGCTTGGCATGCAATTTTGAATTTATGTGCAATATGATGACAGGTATTTGACACAGTTGAAGCAAGTTGTTGGACATCGGTTCCAATAGATTCTGCTTGAGTCATAGAAACACATGATTTTGCTTCCATAGTTGTTTCATCCACTGGCATTAACGGGCTTTGTATACTATTTGTTGTATCTCCACTATAGACTTGAATGATTTCATGGTTATTTGTATGGTTAGACATTTCTTGGGAGGAATGAATAAAAAAAAGTATAAGTGGATTGAATCAAAGGAAAATAATTGAAATTAATTTCATAATTAGTTTGAAATAAATATGAAAATTCAAAGATAGAGAAACAACAACATATAAAAACTAAATATGATTATGTTGGATTTTTCAAGCCATGTTGCATTGTTTTACATCTATGATTTGGATAATAGCTCCTACTTGGTTGTTATTGTTTATTACATTTCATTAATTAATACTGTGAAATCCAAATTTTTAAAAAATAAATAAAAATAGTATTAAATAATGAAGAAACTAAATTTAGTTTTATAAATAAAACATTAATCTTGCTATTTATGAGTAATAAATACACTGTAATTGTATATTAAAAGATAAAACTAAAATAAATATGTCAGTTATAAAATAATGTTGTTAATGCAAAAAAAGTCTAAATGTAGAATTGATAGCTTGAAATCAACTAACAAGGATGTAAACATGATTGAAATATAAACATCTAAATTAGGAAGATAAAAAGACTTCATTATTAACAGGATCATGTTATGATAAAGAGAAAGGGAGAGAGAAAGGGGGAGAGATAGACGACAAAAGAGCAAAAGAGAGGGGGGGTATAGAGAGAAGTAGAGGGAGAGATAAACAAAGAGAAGAGAGAGAGATAGATAGATATGCAAGAGATAAATACATAATTCTGGAGAGAGAAAGAGAGGGAGATAATGAGAGAGGAATAGAGAAAGATAAGATGAATACATCAAGTCACATATAGAGAGGGAGATAGATGGGGTAGAGAGAGATGGAGAGATTAGCGAGATGGAGAGGGAAATATGGAAGAAAAAATATGGAGAGATAGATATAGAGATAAAGAGGCAAATAGATATTGATATAGAGGTAGACATGAAGATTTAAAGAAAGAGAGGAACAAGACAAATAGATGGAGAGATAGATAGAGGTAAAGGATGAGATAAAATCGTAGGACATTTAACAAAAAACTTAATAGAGAAGTGATAGCTTCAAATCAATTATACATCCACTTACATGGATCCAAACATGATTGGAACTAAACATTTGAATCGAGAACGTAGTCAAACCACCAATAGGGTCATGTTATGTTTTCAATAAGAAGAATGGGAGATGCCAATAGGTGGAGTGAAAAATAGTGAAGTACGAAAAACACACAAGAAGAAGAAAGAATTAAGAGTAAAAGTTGTGGTTTATTATTACATATATTATTCTTAATGTATTATATAGTGTTATAATAATTAATGTAACATTATTAATATACTAATGTCATAATTTATTTTGTATATTATATAATTTATTATATTTAAGTTATAATATTTAATGAAATATTATAATTATTACTAATGTTTTTATAACTATATATTTTATTTAAAAAAGGAAAAAATGACGAAAGTCTATTTTTTAAAATAAATTAAATCCAAAAATATAATTGAATATAAAAATCTTATATAATATGTTTTTAATTTTAATTAATTTAAGAAAGAAAAAAATAAATGGGGAACACATTGTGATCGCTTGATTAAATGTGGTTTGTTAGATTTGCCTTGTAAGAGAGTTACTTATATTTCCATCCTACTATTAACAATTATTTTATTTAAATATTATATGGCCTATAGTTATTTCTTTATTAAAATAATTTTTATGTATATTTTGTTTTGTGTTTTCTCATTGATTGCTAAGAGTTTACCTATATTTTTGTGTTTCCCCATTTCAGTGTGTCCAATAAATAAAAAATGAGATGAAGTGAAAATTTAAATTATTTCTTATGTTTCCCACTTATTTCCCTAGCAAACATAGTAAAAATGTAGTATAGCAGAGGTGGCAAACATGGCATATTTGCATGGTTTCAAGTTTCAATTATAGGGCACGTGTGTATACAGGTAAGCGAAAGTTGCATTTTCTCAATATCAAATGTAACCTAAAGTTGTGAGGGAGCTTGATGTTAATTATTTCCTTTTTGTCAGGATTTTTTGTGTGACAAAACATAAAATCTTTCAAAGAAGAGCAAAACAGATTATTTGCTGTAAAATTTGTGGCTTCAAGCAGCGTCTTTTGCGTATTATTTTTCTCTTTCCTGCTACTACTAATAGCGGCAGTTCAATCTTTTCAATCATACCCAGTTTCTTATTTTTTCTCACATGTATAAGAAATTAAACTAAGAATATTGCATTTGAATATCGTGGAATGCACATTTTTCTTTCTTTAAAATAATTGTCTTACCATTTCAATATGAAGGACAAGTAAATTAGGTGACTTATAGCTTCGCAAGAATCCAAAGGTCAAAAGTGTCACAGAGAATTCTATTCCAGAATGAGGATGAAGAGGATTCTAGCTGAGGTATTTCTCAAAATTTGATTGAGTTTTCATTTCCAATGCTTGCCCAATAATCATGCCATCAATTTTAGAAGTATGATATTCATGGCTGGTTAGGTTAGATAACGTTGGCATCGTTGGCAGGAAAAACCACAAAATTCTTCTTTTTTCATGCTTTCATTTTATTTCCTTTTCACATGTACTTCTCTTGACATGAGTTCCTCCAACTGGGCGATGGAATGAGTTTTTGAATACTTGCAGCAATGACCACCCTTGTCATTTTGTTTTCTATATATTCTTCGATGGCATGCTAAGGGTTTCAGATGCTTTCGTTCTCTTATTCTTGTTTGCATTCTAATTTGTTGTCATATAGTTGCAGGAACAAGGACGGTTCTTCTATTTGGCACTGGCAGATTGTTTGTGTTCATTTGTAATTTATATCTTCTCTGATCTTACCATGTATGCTTGCATCTAATAACTTAATTTGTAGTGATCTTCATGAAATATGAACTTCATGAAATATGAATTAGTGGTCAATAATTTATTCGTAATGTATATGTTCTCTGATCTTACCATGTATGCTTGCATCTAATAACTTAATTTGTAGTGATCTTCCTGAAATATGAATTAGTGGTCAGTGGTTTATGATATTTAACTTCTTTGAATTATATGTAAATTCTTGTAAGATTGATTCCTCAGAATTGTTGTCCATATATATTTCTAAATGTTTTGTTGACTGGTGGCATATGCTAATTCTTTGTTGTCACTAACAATAAAAAAGCTAGTTAGGGGGACATGATCCTATTGCATTTTTTTGAAGTTGTCTTGGCATTCAATGTCCTCAATCTGCACAAATATATTTGGGTCTGTTTTTTATTTATTTATGGGTTCTATAGGGTAACTATTTTTTCTCAGGCTAATTTGAGAAGCTTTAGCCTATCATCTCTTGGTTCACTCTACAAATTATAATTACATGCCTTTGGGAGTGTTTTGGAATTGTAAGGTTTCTGTTAGTGTTTACATGCCTTTGGGAGTGTTTTGGAATTGTACGGTTTCTGTTAGTGTTTACACATATTCTAATCAGATTCTGGATGTTGCTTTTTCACTGTATCCTTGGTGTAATTATTTCAAGCACAATGTTAACTATTCATTTGTAACAATTTTATTAGGTGTTGGACCTATTAGTATCATTTTGATTTCTATTTTTTCCTTCTGGCAGATAACTAATTAATTTTTTGGCTATGTAGAGTGTTTGCCAGCAGTCGAATACTATTAATACCATGGGAAGTTTACCACCACTCACTACTGATGCAATTGCACTTACTAAAAAGAAAATGGACATGACACTTGGTAGGTTGAAAGGTGTTGTTGTTACAAGATTTCTACAACTGTTTGATATCCACTGTAAATGCAATCAATTGATGTGTTTGTATGTTTAATGTCAGATGACATCATCCAAATGTCAAAGAAAACTAAGCCAAAGACAAGGAAGCAGCGAACCTCGGTAGGTAAAACAGTACTTGTTTGATGGCCAGGGTTTTCATTTTTCTTCAAATTTTCGTCTATTGTTTTAGTTGATTTCAGTACTGAGAACATATGGACCTGTACAGAATAAGAGCCAGCGACCTTTTCCAAACAAATATGGTGCAAGGGATGGTGCGTCCAAAGCCCACGTCCAACAATCAGTGGTTGCAAGATCTTCAACTCTTAGACAGGTAGAACTTAATACACTGTTAATTGTATGTATGCCTGTGATGATTTAATTGAATGCTATTATAAATGCATGTTTTCTTGGTTGTAGGCAAAGCTTGTGGAGATGAGGTCAAGGAATGGAAATAATCAGTTTCCAACTGTGAAAGAAGCAGCAAGAAGGATAGCTGTTGCAAGATCCGTCCCGTGGAACAAGAGAAGGTATTCTTTTTCTGAAAATATAAATAATTTAATTTGTTGATACTTGCAAAACTGTGCATGTATGTAATAAGATCTTCTTTCTATTTACAAAGCTGGGTGTAATTTTATGTAACAGGTAATGTGCTTACCGTTTATACTGGTATATGGCAAGTTTCTGTGAAGCTCATTTAAGTATATGGCAAGTTGCAGTTGGTTACTTTCATCTCTAAATCATCAATCAACATCCTAATTGAGCCACAGGATTTTCAACCAGAATAACTTGAAGAACCACATCACAGATATGTAGTGGCTTCACAGTATAATTTGAAACCAAGGAATTTTGAGAACTGAGCTGGTTTATTGAATTTGTAGAGGTGGAGTTCTATTGAGGAATATAGTAATCAGTCCCTATTTGCAATGATATCATAACTGCAGTCATAATGTGATGGAAAGTGGGAGGTATTATCTTTGATTTGCTGGTGTGGGTAATTCTCTTCTTACAAAGAACTCTATTCTGCCTAAATGCCAGGGCATGTTCTGCATTGACACTTATTCACGTACTTAGCGTTCACAATATTTTATCAGTTATATTGGAGTGGTTTCAACTACGGATTACCTAGGTTAATAAGTCAGTTGTAGAGAATTGGGAGCCTAAAAATTGAACTTGTTCAGATGAGAAACGCTTAAGTGTAACCTCAGCTCTTTTTTCAAAAGACCCAATTATGGGAACTTAAATCGCTTCCTGAGTGCACAACTCCAATTGTCCTTGCACAATATTCACCTAAGGTATTTTGTTTTGCAAAATTTCTTCTCTTTTCAGTGGCGGCAATGGACTGGATGAGAATTATTTTGAATTTTGAGCCTTTTATTAATGTGATCTATTCAAAATTCATTGCTTTCATTTGAACACTTCTTTCAACAAGAATTGAGGTGATATGTTCTGTATATGGTAGGTTGGTTTCTAGTAAACAGATATGATTTCAAGCTAAAGAGAGCGAGAGCAGAATTCAACTGACAGTCAAAACATGCAAGATACACAGTATAACGTTTTGTTGGTGAGTATGGGTTAATAATAATGAGTTTCAATACTATAAAAGTAGGTTTCTTGCAGAAACGTGCTTTAAGAGGTGATGTTTTTTTTGTGGAGGACTTGACCTATGGAATACCTAGCTATGGTAATAACAACAAGTCATTTTTTGAGAGTTTTTTAAGTTTAGTGTATGGATAATTAGGGTTTTTATTATCTATTCCAGCATATTAACTTAGAAATATAAGTATTCAAATAATATGATACAAAAAAATGCACAATATAATTTATTCTCATAGCCTATACATTATGATTTAATTGTGTCTTTTAAGTTTCTTAAAGGATTTCAAAGGTAGCATCAAATGCCTCATTACAAAAAAAAAGTTTTTTCTTAACCATAATATGAAGTTTTATAAACACAAAACTTAACCAAGCATGGACACAGTCTGCAATAATTGTTTGAAAGGAAAGAGAAGAAATTGCATAAACTTTATAAGCGCACATTGGAAAACAACAAAATGTTAAACTCATAGCAAAACAATCCACAGATATGTGTACATTCAATTTTTTTAAAGCAAGGTAAAAACCTATTTAATAGTGTCTGCAATGTTTGACTGTCAGCTCTCTCCTGCAGCTAGCTGGTAGATGCAATCTTCTGTATCAGAGAACTGGTGCTTGTTGGACGATGCTTGGTGGAAGTGAATTAAAGGGGTGGGTCTGAGAGCCATAAATAACGATAGATATTTTATCACAAAGAATATTTTATTGCAACAGATATTTCATAACATATATTTTATTGCATACAATAAATATGCTGCAACTACCTGGTGCACTGTTGGTAGAAAGAATGGTTGAATGTGGTAAGAACACCGAATGATAAGACTTGTTTGCATTGGTTGTTCTCCTCGATTGCCACGATATCTACTATCTTACAGCCAGGTCTACATCGCATTCATGTAAAAAATATCTTCCTTTTCGCGTCTTTTAAATGCACGAAAAGACTTGCTAAGTGGAATTCTCGAGAAATTGATTTCTCGAGAATTCCACTTAGCAAGTCTTTTCGTGCATTTAAAAGATGCGGAAAGGAAGATATTTTTTACCTTCCTTTCGAATCAAGGAGTTAATAATTAGTTCCATTAATTACTTTAAGTAAGATTTTTTTTTTTATTACTTTAAGTAAGATTCAATGTTTAATTACTCTAAGTAAGATTTAATTTTCTATTACTTTAAGTAAGATTTAATGTTTAATTACTCTAAGTAAGATTTAATTTTATTAGTTAGATTAGAATTAAACTCAAAATTAGTTAGAATATGTTTAATTAGTTAGAATATGTTGTATAGTAGAATAAAATTATAAATTATTTCAATTAGTTTAAAAAATAATATTAAAATAATATTTTTTTTTGTAATGTTTTATTTAATATACAACTTGCATAAAGTATTATATACTGTTAAAAAATGCAGAATTATAAATACGCACCACATTATAGTATGTTTCATAACATTTTTTTTTGTATTTTTTAAATCACAGCATACTATATATGAATAAGTATATTGCTTCCTCCAATATTATACAAAATATAAGCATTTAAACAAGCATAATTTGTTCAACTTAAATATAAATATGTCTTGATATAAATAAAATAGAAAATCATATAATTTACTTATCTATAATAAATAAATTAATTTTATAAAATATTTTTTTCTCACATAGTTTCATTAGATCACTCAAATTAAATAACAAAATAATATTTTTTTTTAATTATTTACTATTATTCTCTTTTCTATTTTCATAAAGTCACTCAAATTAATTAACAAAAATATATATATATATTTTTCTCTCAAATTAAATGACAAAATAATATATATTTTTAATTATTTACTATTATTCCCTTCTATAGTTTTATATGACCACTCAAATTAATTAATAAAATAAGATATATTTTCAATTAGTTACTATTATTTTTTTAATTATTTACTATTATTCTCTTTTCTAATTTCATAAAGTCACTCAAATTAATTAACAAAATAATATATATTTTTCTATCAAATTAAATGACAAAATTATATATATTGTTAATTATTTACTATTATTCCCTTCTATAGTTTTATATGACCACTCAAATTAATTAATAAAATAAGATATATTTTCAATTCGTTACTATTATTCCTTTCTATACTTTCATAAAACCACTCAAATTAATTAACAAAATAAAATTTAATTATCTACTAGTAATATAGTTATTTTTAAATTAAAAATAAACATTAATATAAGTAAATTATGATGTAATTTAAAATTTATTAAATTTTATTACATTATAAAAATGTAAAAATAATTTTTCATATAAATAAAATATAATGTAAATGGCAAACGGTATGGTACATTGAATTTTTCACCCCTTTAACATATGCAAATAGTAAATGGAGGCAAAGTAGGCCAGTAAGAGCTTTTAAGTGTAAATTTTCGGTGTAGCTAATCATTACAATATTAAATTCACAAAAGTAAATATTTTTCCAAGATTTACCATAGGTACTTACTTTATTTGGAACTCGGAAAATGCCCTCTGTGTTATCTTTTACACTAATTTTTTTGGGTTAGGTACATGAAAGTTTACTTAGATCTAATTAATTCGTTCCAAATTTAAACATAAAAATCCATGAAAGAAAAGCAAACGGAGATGAATAATGGCAAAATGGAGTTCGTCCATTTGAGATTAAAATGCTTTCCGCATAATGAGAAAAGTCGTATTATCCGTCGGCGATAGTATTGTTTGAAGTTTCAGCGAGGAATGAAGCAAGGAGTGCTGCAGTGCAGATGATACGGAACGGCATAATGGCAGCCACGTAGTTACATTTCACGTGGAGGCATTGATTACATCGGCATGTAAGACAATACGGGAGGCATTGATTACAACGAGAGAAAATATGTGAAACCCTTTTATGAAAAAACAAGTGAGAACAATTCCGAATAAATCCAACGGTTGTAGACGTTTCAATCGTCTTGCACGCCTAAGAGCAAGTATCAACCATAGATTTGCAAAAATGAGCCGGTGCATTCCATAGTAGGAGATGCCTTCGGCGTAATTAGATGGAGGCATTTGGGTATTAGTTGTAAAATAAAATATAATGTCAGTTGTAGAAAAGAAAATTAACTTTCCTTATGGTCAGTTTAGTTTAATCCAATAAAATGGATACACATAAGTACAAATAAACTACATAGGAAATATAAATATTGATGTGTATTAAATTTTATAAAAAGAATATTAAAGTATTTAGTAACTAATATTTGTACTGAAATTAGGTGTAATAGTTACATTGATAGAAAATTATATGTTAAAATTAACATGTTGGAGAGTATAATATTGATCTCTATATGTATCAAAGTAGGCAAATAGTGTACAATTTTTTTAAAAATATTTAAAACTACATAAAATCAAATGTTATTAAGAGAATATAAATGCTTGACTTTATTTTAAGGCTACACATCAATATCCTTTAGGCTACACAAATAGAAATCAAAATATATAAGTGTATTGAAGACATTTTAGTTCTTCTAAACTAAAGAAGACATTATGAAAGGGAAAAACAGAGCTTAAATTTATCAATGAATTTCAACCCAAAATTATTCTCTTGCTTTTGTTACCACTAAAAATTGAATTAAAGACATTATAATGTGATATCAAAATATGATGATTATATTTGACAATAAATTTTAAAATCTTTACTATTCTTGAAGAGGCGCATAATTTTTTATGCAATTAGAAGTCCCACTGGAGCCTCTCATAATATGAATCAAAAAAATTGTTTCTACAGCATAATGATCATGTTTTGCATGTCATCTCTATCATTTTATACCCTACTAACAAGTAGATTTCGAGATTTACAACATCCACAATAGATGAGATTAAGAATTCAGGTTCCAAGAAAAATTGTGCCCACGATATTCAAAGAATCACATTGTATTTTTCATCATTTTGAGTAGTTTTCTTCAAAATATTTCAATTTAATGCTTGCCATGTTCCTTGACAAGGAAATCCAGAAACTAAAAGATTGATTTCTCTTTCTCAAATTCAAATATTAAGAGAAAAATATTGCACTTTTGTGTATAGTTGTTTACTTTGCTAATGTAGACTTTATCACAAACAAAGGGGAGAAGGGCAAATCTACCTAACTAGCTTTGTAGTTATCTAGTACAAACATTGGATGAGTACATACAATTTCACATTATCCAAGAAAAACCTAAACTAATATTTAGGTTATAGGAAATATATAGTATGAAAATAGAACCGAGTAAGACATAAGACCAAGATCCACTTTCATATTAACATCGGAATACGAAATCACCAAGAGGAGTGATCATATTTGACTAACTCTTATGGAAGAGAGACAAATGATACTTCTAAGGTTTCTATTCCTTCACTGTTATAGAAAGTGAATGAACTATGGAGATATGTTGAAGTAATGCAAAACTATGGGTAAGGTATGAAGAAAATAAACACTTAAGTTGTTGTAAATAACTAATAGATAATCAAAAATATTGTAACAAACACAACATGGGGTAAGGAATCTAACTGTGCACCTACGATTGAAATTTGATGTTGATTTGGTAGGAATAGGGCACCCCAACGCCTTGGTCTTTTGAGTGTGAGTTGTTATCAGAAAATTTGAAACCTGAGATTGTCTACAATCAACTCTTGAAAATTGGTGCAAAATCTTGAGGACGAGGGTGCCCTAGTGTCCTGGTCTTGGGACAGGGGTGCCCTAGCACCCTGGTCTTGGCACAGGGGTGCCCTAGTGCCCTAGTCCCTAAAAAGTAGGTCCAAATTCAAGGAACAAGCTTGTACCAGGCTCCTAATGTTGTTTGAGGTCTTTTGGCTTCATCGAGTACCTGGAGTTGCACATAAGAGGAAATAAAGGGGGTTGTGGATAGGGATTTGCCTTAGGTCAGACCTTGGATTAGGAATTAACCATAATTAAAATATAAATTGAACTTGAATTGAATTAGAAAAAATTCCTTTTGAGGGCATGAAATTGAAATGCTTGAATGTAGATGATTATACCTTCAATAAGTGATGCAATTTTCTTAGAATAAGTCATCTTAGTGTTGATGCAATAACATGATAGATTGTATAAAATACATCATGAAAACATTGATAAAACATAAATGGAAGATGTCTTGATGTAGTTTGATACTCCTTGAATCAGATCTACTCTTTAGGATGAAGAATTGATCTTGAATTGGATGATAATGTTAGCATAAGATAAAATGATGAAAATGAATTGAGAGAGATGTCTCATATAGAGATTTCATAATTAAAATCACCTTTAGGCCAACTTAGATTTGATATATTTTCACACTAAGCGGGACTTGAATTAGATAAGACCATCAAAGTATCCTCATGAAATTCAGGGAAAAAAGTGTGGGGCCATGGTGGTAGGTCGCCCTGATCTCGACAACTTTTTTTTTACTTTCGAGAAATGCAAGATAATAAGGTTCTAATGTCGATTCCAACTCAGTGGCTCAAACCATAATACATAGATATGTGGAATGTGTCTTGGAAGTTGAAATTGGGGTAAGATTAAAGATAAATTAAGATAAAATGATAAAGGGCACGCCTAGAATCAAGGGCCCAAATAAGAGTGTGATAATGTGATTAAGTGGAATAAGACCCATAATATTAATTTAAATCCATAAAGGTCTCATAATGCATAGAGGAAAGGGAAATACTAAAACAGGTGCCAGGAGAGTGTGAAATTGGACACATTAATAAAGGTGTACAACACTACATTTAGCCCCCACTTCAGCGGAGTATGATCTTATGGTCATACTCTTGGTAAAATAGAAATGAAAAGATAGAACATCTGAGAGTAGGACAAACTAGGGATAGGATAATACTGAGAGATGTGTTGGACATTGTTGCTGCTAGGATATGTTGTTGTCATTGATGTCAACATATTCCTATGTTTTGGTATTGAAGAAAATTAATTTGGTGATCTGGCAATTGTAGTGAGTTGATCTGATTGGGATACTGGAATACTTCAAATTTATTATTTGTTTTTGTGATCCGAAAGTCTTCTTGATCGTATCATTTAATCCGGTCTAAGGTTTGGTCTTTATGTTCAGTGGCTGGCAGAATATGGTTTTTGATCTAATGAGCTCTAGTATGATCATATCTTGTGTTGCGGATTTGGGAGAATATTTTGGATGTTCGTGTGTATCTTCATTTTAGATGGTTCATGATTTGGTGCTCCAGAATCTTTCTTATCTGAATTGTTGTTGTTGAGTGTTCTTGAATGTTAGTGTGTTGATCGATGAAGATTTGTTGCAACTATTGTGGATGGTTCTAACGTGATTGTTGGTGTTTCCTAATCATGCCCTATTTGTCTTGATGGTCTGCATTGATTATTGTGTGAGTTCTTGATGGTCCGATGATATTCTTCGTGTTATGCGATATTTTGGTGGTGTAACGTGTTGCAGTTAATCTTGGCGAGATTTTCGGTGGTGGTGTGTATTTGAGGAGTTGATTTAGGTCCATGCTATGTTGTATATGGCATTGTATTGGTCTGGTGGTTGATTTATATATCGTGTGATGTAACTCTGTAATTAGGTGCTATGGGTTTGACCGACCTTGTAGTCAAGGTTGATGATTTGTATAAATGGGTGTAATATTCAAGTAATTTGGTGGAGTGGGTGTTGAGTTTGCATTATCAAAGAGTGGTGTATGTGCGAACAAGTGAATTCATCTTTTTATATGGTGTATTGAGAAGATATTGATGAAGGGAAGACATTTGAGCTTAACCGGAACTGTCATTAGGCATTTGCAGATGCTATTTTTGCAGTTCATACTTTCCAGATTGTAATCTAAATCTTTTTGTAAGGTAGTGAACCTTCCTTGAGGGTTGGAGCCTTCTGGGTCATTGTAATTTGAGCAGTGAGCTCTAGGCAGTGTGCCTGAATGCATGTGCATTCCCCATTGTAATATTTACACATACTATTGCAGAATATTATCTCATTGTGGGTAGGTTCCCATCGTGGTTTTTCCCTTAACCAAGTTTTCCACGTCAAAAATATTGGTGTTATGTGTGTTGTTGTTGTTTTTGATAATAAAAAAATTTGCTACAGTTGATTAGATCTGATATTGTTATCAGTTGTTTTAATCCAGTGAAAACTTATTCACCCCCCCTCTCAACTTTCCTTCTAGTTGTTGCCAACAAGTGGTATCAGAGCTAGATCCTTTGGAAGAAGCTTAACCGCTTGAGGAAATCCAAGATGGCAGCTTATGTGTTTAAGAAGGAGAGTCCTAGATTTGATGGAAATAAATATACTGTTTGGAAGGACCGAATGGAAGTTCATTTGAAGTGTATTGGTGAAGATTTTGGGAAGATTACAAAGAATGTTTACAATGTTCCTTTGAATGGACCGGTTATTGTTGACGAGATCAAGGAAGTTGAACATAACATAAGGGCTAAGGAAGTGTTGTTGAGTGCTTTGACCAATTCAGAGATGACTAATGTGATGGGACTCCAAATTGTGCATGAGATATGGAAGAAGCTTGAGGTCTTGTATGAAGGAGATGCACAAGTTAAAGTTGCTAAATTGCAGAGTTTGAAGGGAAAATATGAAACATTGAAGATGGGAGAAGATGAGAACATAACTTCCTTTATGGCTAAAGTGAATGAGATTGTTATGAACATCAAATGTGCCAGTGGAACTCTCGAGGAAGATGATATTGTTGATGAGGTATTGAGACCATTGCCTTCTGCTTATAAAGCTAAAGTTGCCGCTATTGATGAGATCCAGAGTGTGACTATTGTGGCAAGAGATATGTTGATTGGTAAGTTGGTTGCATTTGAGTTGAGTGAATTTGGAGAATCACATGGTAAATCTGAGACTGCATTTAAAGTCTTTGTATCCGGGAAGAAACTGTTTGATCCAGGAGAGAGTCCATCTAGGGTTTCAAGATATGAAAGAGAGATGAGAGAGATGGAAGAACATGATAAAGAGTTGGGTGAGCTTGAAGAACTTATTGCTCGGAGATTGCCTAAGGGAGTCGGTAAGTATGATGGAAAGTTACCTTTGAAATATTTCTCTTGTAATAAGATAGGACATTTTTCTTCTAAGTGTCTTGAAATAATGTCTAGATATGATAAGCATGAAAGACATGATATATTTGATAAGCATGATAGATATGAGAAGCATGATAAGCATGATAAGTCCTACAAGCCCTACCAAAAGTATAGAAACCAAAAGAGATGCTATTATGCTACTAATGAAGGTGTGACAGACGAAGAATTAGACAATGGAAACTCAGGAGATGAGTTGGTGTTTTATGCTATCGAAGAAGATGATCCAATACAAGTGAATCCTACATGTTGCATTGTTGAGGAGAAAGTTTTGGTTGCTAACATTGAAGAGAAAGAAGAATGGGTAATTGACAATGGTTGTTCACATCATATGACAGGTGATAAAAGTAATTTTGAGAGTATGGAAAGGTATGATGGTGGTATAGTAATATTTGGAGATGATAAAGCTTGTGTGATTTGTGGTAGAGGTTCTATATCTTTTGATGGTAAGAATAACACTGATGATATCTTATATGTTGAAGGATTAAAGCATAATCTTCTGAGTGTTGGACAAATGGTTGACAAGGGATATGATTTGCAATTCAAAAATGGTAAATGCGAGATTCTGAATGCCTCTGGTGTAGAGATAGCAACAGGGACTAAAACTAAAGGTAATATCTTTCATTTGAATGTCGGTGAGAAAATTTGTTTGATTGCTCAGGTAGATGAAATTTGGTTGTGGCATAGGAGGATGTGTGGTGTTAACCTTGATTGTATGATAAAGGTAAGTTCTACTTAAGTTGTTAGAGATTTGCCTAATATTGTGAAGCCCTCTAATCCGATATGTAAAGAATGTCAGTTGGGGAAGAAAACAGGAACATCATTTAAAAGCAAATTGTAAACATCTAATGGACTATTAGATCTTGAGCATACTAACTTGTGTGGTCCTACTAGAGTGAGAAGCATGTAGGGTGATAGATATTTCATGTTGCTGATTGATGATTACTCTAGAATGATGGGGGTGACTTTTCTAAGGGAGACATCATAAGCATTGGAGAAATTAAAGATATTCAAAGCAAAGGTGGAGACTGAGATAGGATTGAAGCTGAAGTGTCTGAGATCTAATGGATGAGGAGAATTCACATCCAATGATTTTGATACATTCTATGAGAGGAATGGAATTAGAAGATAGTTATCTACTCATAGAACTCCTTAGCATAATGGAGTTGTTGAAAGGAAGAACAAAACAATCTTGGATGTTGCTAGAACGATGTTGATAGAAGGAAATGTTGCGCAAACCTTTTGGAAGGAAGTTGTTAGTAGTATTGTTTACACATTTAACCAAGTTCATATAAAAGGTGATTCTCGTAAGACTCCTTATGAGCTATGGTTTGGTCATGTTCATATTGATATTTCAGAGTTTTTGGAAGCAAATGTTATATCAAAAGAGATGAGGATATGGGGAAGTTTGATGCAAGATGTGATGAAGGAATCTTTTTGGGATACTCTACTAAGAGTAGGGCCTACCGATGTTACAATAAGAGGTTGAAAAAGATAGTAGACAGTGCAAATGTAAAAGTTGATGAATGTTTTGGTAAGCATATCAGAGCATGTGGATATTAGATTGATGAACATGATATTGTTTCTAAACCTGAGTAGATTGAGATCTTGAAGCAGATTGATCCAACTTAGAGACAGTTAATCTGGATATTGTTGTTGTCGGTGAAGGACTTCAAGAGCCTAAGAATCAGAATAATCTGAAGACTCTAAGGTATGTGAAATTGAATCATTATGAGAATTGGATTATTGGTGATAAGAACAAGGGTGTGATGACTAGGAGAAGACTTGTTGTTGGAGATATATGTCTGATTTCGAAGATTAAGCATAAAGATGTTGCTAAAGCATGTAAGGATGAGAATTGGATAAAATTTATGGAGGAGGAATTGAATCAAATTGAAAAGAATAAAACTTGGGAGCTTGTTCTGAGACCTAAAGACAAAATGTGATTAGCACTTGTGAGATCCAAAATGTGGAATCAACTTGCGAGAGGAGAGAACAACAAACAAGCACACACATGAAACATTATGTTAGTTAGAAATCCAAAATAGAAACTAAACTAGCTAGATTCAAAATTAAGAACTCTAAGCACGTCTAATGTTCCTCTATCTCCAAGGATCCTTCAAATCAAGGTGGCTCTCAGCTTGGAAGTCTAGGATGACTACCTAAAAAATGAGATATAGCTATGATTCTAAGATCTAAATGGTATGCAACTAAGATCTTAGTGAATATGCTAATGGATGTGAAACTAGATATGCTTCTAAAACGAGAAGATTATTATGAGATTAAGGTAGTATGATATACTAAAACATGATGAGATCTATGCTATAATGCAACTAAGATGATCTAACAATGTCAAGAGAAGACAATGGAGCTCCCTAGTAACCTACATAAAACAATTTATCTATAGATTGGATGCAAAATCAAGATGGATATTGGATATGAGAAAAGGGCTCATCTTATAGAGTTGAAGGCTTAGAAACGGATGGCAAAAATTGATTATTAATCAAGGGTCGAGATTGAAGGAGGAATGTGGTCCCAAGTTGAAAGGCTTAGCCTTGTGACAAATGTAAGAGGGAGAGGGTGAGGATCAATGTGGTCCCAAATTTTCAAGCTTAGCTTTGTGACAAGTGTCACAAGGAAGAGAGGGGTGAAAAGTCAATGTGATCCCACATTGGGAGAAGGGGGATATGTGCTCACACATGTGTGAGCAACCTAGGAATAAACAAAATGGATTAATTAGGATAATGAAGGGATTAGATAGGTTCTAGAAGGATGATTAGGAGGCAAGTGAGATATGTAGGATTTTGCAAGTGGGTGGGGGAAAATAAGATTTTTAGTTAAATTAAAATGATTTAATTTAGCCAAAAAGGTGCAACTTGCATTTGTAGGATTTTGCAAGTGGGGGAATTTACAAATAAATTTTGATTTATTTGAATGTGAAGGGGGTTTTAATTAAAATCTAGATTTAATTAAAATGAGAAAGGGGATAAATGGATATTTTTAATTAAATGTAAATTTAATTAAAATGGCTAGAGGGGGGTATTTAATTAAATAGCTTAGATAGAAGAAGGGTATTTTAATTAAAAAGGTCAATTAGAAGAATAGGGATATTAATTAAATCGTAATTTAATTAAAAAGGTCAATTAGAAGAATAGGGATATTAATTAGATCTTAATTTAATTAACAGGTGATTAAATGATGATTAAATAAATAAAATCCATTTAATTAGTTGTTCCAGTTTTAGGTGTCTACAACACTAAATGGATGTTTCGAAATAAACTGAATGAAGTCGGTGAAGTGGTAAGAAACAAAGCAAGATTGGTATGTAAGGGATGCTCTCGGATGGAAGGTGTTGATTATGAAGAAACGTTTTCTCCTGCAACTAGAATTGAAGTTGTTAGATTATTGCTAGCTTATGTTGCTTACAAGAATTTCAAAGTTTATCAGATGGATGTCAAGTCAACCTTTTTCAATGGTGATCTTGAGGAGGAAGTCTACATTGAGCAACCAAAAGGATCCTCTTTATCAGATGAAGGAGACATGGTATGCAGATTGAAGAAAGCATTGTATGGATTGAAGCAAGCCCCTAGAGCCTGGTATGAAAGATTAGATAAGTATTTGATGAAGTTGGGATTTTGTAAAGGTACTACTAACAATAACTTATACTTTAAGGTTGAGAATGATAACATTTTGATTGTTGAAGTATTTGTGGATGACATTATTTTTGGAGGAGATGATGATTTGAGTATGAAGTTTGCTAATGATGTGCAAAAGGAATTTGAGATGTCTATGATAAGTGAGATGAAATTCTTCTTAGGATTGCAAATTACTCAGACTGATAAAGGTATTTTCATTTCTCAATCTAAGTATGTGAAGGAATTGTTGAATAAATTTGGGTTAACTGATTCTAAACCTATTGGAACTCCTACGGTGACTGGATGCAAGTTGTCTAAGAATGATGAATCTAAGAAAGTGAATCAGACCTTGTATAGATCTATGATTGGAGGATTGTTGTAACTGACTCAAACTAGACCAGAAATTATGCTTGTTGTGTGTCTTTGTGGCAAATTCCAAGGTGATCCTAAAGAGACTCATGTTATGGTTGTTAAAATAATTTCAGATACTTGAAGGGAATTGTTGGCTATGGGCTATGGTATCCGAAGAATGATGATTTTATGTTATGTGCCTATACCGATGTTGATTGGGTAGGTGATGTAGATGACCAAAAGAGAACTATCAGTGGAACTTTCTTTTGGGGGAAGAAGTTGGTGTCATGGGTGAACAAGAAACAAGATGCTATATCTCTATCTACTATTGAAGCTAAATACATTGTTGCTGCTACAAATTGTATTCAGGTAGTTTGGATGAAACAGATGTTGAAAGACATTAGAGTTGTGTATGATGAACCTACTGTTATTTATTGTGACAATTCAAGTGCTATTAATATTTCCAAGAATCTAGTATTGCATTCTAAAATGAATCATATATCAATTATCATTTCTTGAGAGAGAAAGTTAGTGATGAAGAAGTAAAATTGGAGTATTTATCTACAAAAAAATAGGTTGCGGATATTTTCACTAAGCCTTTGACTGCAGATACATATGTGTATTTGAGAGACAAATTAGGGGTCTTTGCCCCTCCTAATGAGAACTAGGTGCATTGAGATGCATCAATCCAGTGGATTTCTCAATCTCATCTCTTTATCTGGGTTGATGAGTTGATGTTGCTACTCAGTTGGAGTAGTTAATGAGTTGTTTCAGAGTTGTGAATTTATTCTAAGGGAGAGAGATTGTTCTTCTTAGTGGGTAAGAAGCTTGATCGGTTATATCTTTGGCATTATTGTCAAATCGGGGAGAGAAGTGTGTGAAAATTTATTTTATCTTTGGAGCTTTGTGTGCATGATCTTAGGGGGAGCCTGTTGGATTTTGTTGATGTTGATTTATTCTTGTGCATTGATTGTTTTTCACATTTATATGTTTTCATCAATGCCAAAGGGGGAGATTGTTGGACATTGTTGCTGCTAGGATATGTTGTTGTCATTGATGTCAACATATTCTTGTGTTTTGGTATTGCAGAGAATTGCTTTGGTGATTTGGTGATTACATTGAGTTTATCTAATTGGGCTACTAGAATGCTTCATTTGTTATTTGTTTCTGTGATCCGGAAGTCTTCTTGATCATATCATTTGATCCGGTTTAAGGTTTGATCTTTCTATTCAGTGGTTGGCAGAGTCTGGTTTTTGATCTAGTGAGCTCCAGTATGATCATATCTTGTGTTGCGGATTTGGGAGAATGTTTTGGATGTTTGTGTGTATCTTCATTTCAGATGGTTCATGATTTGGTGCTCCAGAAGCCATCTTTCTTATCTGAATTGTTGTTGTTGAGTGTTCTTGAACGTTAGCGTGTTGATCGATGAAGATTTGCATAAGTAGTATTGGTGTAGCTATTGTGGATGGTTCTAACATGCTTGTTGGTGTTTCCTAATTGTGTCCTATTTGTCTTGATGGTCCATGGTGATTATTGTGTGAGTTCTTGATGGTCTTCATGGTTTGGTGATATTCTTCGTGTTATGCGGTATTTTGGTGGTGTAATGTGTTGCGGTTGATCTTGGCGAGATTTCTAGTGGTGGTGCGTATTTGAGGAGTTGATTTAGGTCCATACTATGTCATTTGTGGCATTGTATTGGTCTAGTTGTTGATTTATGTATCGTATGATGTAACTTTGTAATTAGGTGTTATGAGTTTGATCGACCTTGTAGTCAAGGTTGATGATCTATATAAATGGGTGTAATATTCATGTAATTTGGTGGAGTATGTGTTGAGTTTTCATTATAAGCGAGTGGCATTGCGTGAACCAGTGAATTCATCTTTTGGCATGGTGTATTGAGCAGAGATTGGTTAAGGGCAGACATTTGAGCTTAACTGGAACTGTCATCAGGCATTAGTAGATACTATTTTTGCAGTTCATTCTTTTCGAACTATAGTTTGAATCTTTTTGTAAGGTAGTGAACATTCCTTGAGGGTTGGAGCCTTCTAGGTCATTGTAATTTGATTAGTGAGCTCTAGGCAGCGTGCCTCCTGAATGCACGTGCATTCCCCATTATAATATTTACACATACTATTGTAGAGTATCATCTCATTGTGGGTAGGTTCCCACCGTGGTTTTTCCCTTAACTGGATTTTCAATGTCAAAAATATCAGTGTTATGTTGGTTGTTGTTATTGTTATTATCTTTCTTTTTGCTACAATTGATCAGATCTGAGATTGTGCCTAATTGTTTTAATCCGGTGAAAACTGGTGCACCCACCCACCCCCCCCCCCCCCCCCCCCCACTCTTAGTTTTCCTTCTTGTTGTTGCCAATAGGATGATCAGGGCCCTAAGCATAGGATCCTATCAATCCATGCAAGTAACCTTCTAGTATAAACAAAATAAACAATGTTAGTACTGAAACACAAATTTCCAAGTCAACTAGTTGAAGAGACCTCAATAATCAAAATGTCTCAACCGCTAATATCATTCTCGACATGTTATTACAAAAGAAGAAGTGGAATTATTGAAGGAACAATGGAATACACCAATTGATAGCACAAAGACCATGATATAACACTAGCAAATTGTTTCATCTTATAGGTTCATGTGGGAGAGAAAGAAGGAACATGGGTTCCACAGGCTAGCAAGCTATTCAAGGTGATCCATGGAGGAAGGAAGAATCAAAATTTAGTCTAGCAAGTTGTGTTGTGCTAGTTCCACTCATCTTATTAAAATGTCATCTAATTTGAAGAGTTAAGCATCTTGTCTAAGACTTTGGTCTGGTTTCGAGCATGCAACAACGTGCATAAGACATGTAATTGAAAAATGATGTGTCTGATTTGAGGAATACAAACATTTTGTATAAGAATTAAGCTTGGTTTCAAGAATGTACACTATATAAGATATACAAAAGGACTACATCTAGTTTTAGGAATGAAGCATCTTGTATAAGAGTTAGGTCTGATTTCGAGAATGTACATCCCATATAAGACATTCAATAAGGACAACCAAGCAAAGCATTATCCAAGGAAATTTGCAACTTGAATTGAAAAATATGTTGCAAAGAGGCCATGATGTATGCCCCCCTTAATATGTCAACACGACATTATGTAGATGTATCAAGGAAGATAGAAACAAGAATACACACCTTCATCACCAAGGAGATATTATTTCTAGGCAATAATGTATAGAAATCCAAGCTAAAGAGGCATGACTCTTGTGAGCAAGAAAAAGATAGTTGTAAAAGAGATATCTTGCAACAAGTGTAAAAGGATCCTTTTGATAGAAAAGAAGAAGGAAGAGGTTGTTACCCAAAGATATCTACCTCTAAAAAATAGAAGGGGCATTTGATAAAGATGTAGCATTGTAAATTATACTTGCTTAAAATTTCGTCCTCACCTAGGCCTCATTTTTGTGTTCCAACTTCCAATGCCTGAGTATTGTGTTGACTCTACTCACACCATTATCAATAACACATTCTCATCATTTTATCTTCTTCCCCCTCATGTTAAGTCATAAATTTTCAAGACTAGGGTGCCCAACGTTGGGCATCCTGGTCCCAGATCAGGACCAAGATGACCAATGCCCTAGTCCTCCTAATCAGGACCCATTTTTGGGCCCTACAATGGTCACTTCATTTGAGAGGTAAATTTGATCCCATGTTGACCTACTCTAAAAAATAATTTTTTTTTGGGTAGTCAAGTATAAAAGGAGGTCTAACCTTCTCATTTGAAACCTAATCAATCATCTAATTGAAATCAAAATATCAATTACACTTTGGAAAAATTCAATTCAAGTGAGCGAGTATCAATCATTCATCAAGAATTGGGGTGGAGTGAAGTCAAGTTCAAGCATTGAAAATGACATCCATGGTTAATGTTTTATGAATACATACAACATGAAACCCTAAAACCTTTGTATGAAGGTCAAACGAAACTTCATCAAAGTATACATTATTGTTTCAAGTGTTTCAACCTTTCCCTTAAAAGAAAAGTATTATATTACAGTCTTTCATTACATTTATCAATTTAATTTCATGGTTAATTCTAAAACTTGGCTTTGATTTAAGGCAAAGCCTTGTTCCCAATATCTTTCTCTCTCTTTTCGTGTTTAGGAAATAGGTACAAGAGTTGTACTTAAGAATTCCAACAATGTCGATGGTGATAAGTAGGTTCAACTTTCGATGGCAGAAAATTCAGAGGACTGAGGCAAATCTATGTTACCTAGTCCCAAAAAACCAGGCCAAAGTTTTGGGAATAGGTTCTAAACATCTTTTCCCCAAATCTGAGTTTGTGGCTCCATGGGATATCTGTAGCAGTTTATTTTCGACAATTTACTCCAATTATTCATACTTTTACTTTAATTTCATAGTTACATTCCCAATTCAACTAAGAAGAGGATAAACAATAATAACTAGTGAATCAAATCAAAATTGCAGTCCTTTCCTCATTTGGATCGAGGATACTTGGTTATTTGGTGGATTTACTTGGTGAAGCTCCCTAATTCCTAATTTTCGCAACATTCCAAAAGATAACATCTTTGAAAAGGAGAAGGAGACTAGGAATACACACCTTCTCCAATTGATCACTAATTGCTAGGAAAAGTGGATCTTTAGTGAAGAATTACACGCATTCACTAGGAGAGATTGTTCATAAGAGATGTATCATTTCAAACAAAGAATAAGTCCTAACAAATAATACTGGCATTCACTATGGGGCCCTTTTCCTTGATGTTTGTGTGTTGGTTGTTGACCGCAATGGAGGGGATTTGTGCTTCTTCACTTTTGGTGGGTGTTGGTGTTGTGGTGCAAGGTGGATCTTCTTCAAGTGTGCATGTGAGGTCTTTAGACTCATTTTATATGGGAGAGGGTCCTAAAATTCAGAGAGTGAATGGTTGTTTGTTGAGGAGCCAAGATCATCCAGTTTCGGTCATTTCTCTGAAATTGGTTATGGAAGATGTCTCTTATTGAAGCAACCATGCTTTCATTTACAAATTTATTGGGATCCGTATTTCTTTCTCAACATTGGAATCCTAGATCTGTTGCTCTTGGTAGGTTGAGAGTGATATGGAGATTATGCTACCTATGAATAGTTATTTCATGGTTGTTTTTTCTAACATGGTTGATAGGAATCAAGTTTTTTAGGGAGGCCCCTACTTTTACATTCATGTTGGTTTATTCATTAAGCCCTGACATGTGGGTTTCAATTCAGCTAAAGAACTTCCCTCGAGGGTTCTTGTCTAGTTTGTCTTTCGTGGCTTCCACTGGAGTTTTGGAGAGAGGATATTTTGCAACAGATTGTTGCTCTGCTTGGGAAACCGATTACAATAGCTCAGCAAACCCTTAATACAAAGGTAATTGCATTTGCTCATATTTTGTGGAGATTGATCTAAATAAACCCTTGTCAAGTTCTCTGGAAATTTGTCTAGGATCTTCATCTTGGGTTTAACAGTTAGATTATGATTCTCTTCCCTTTTTGGTGTCGAATTTGTCATGAGTATGGACACCTTCAATGACAGTGTCCTAGGGAAAATAAAGATGTTGGGGCTAGTCATTCTCTACAAGCACCTCCATATTATTAAAATATTAATTTTACATAATTACAATAGTTTTACACATAATTACAAACACACTTTATTGATTAAAACATTATGCTCGATGTGGAAAATAGTAGATGCATAACATTAAAAATTTGACACAAAGTTAGATTACATGAGCCAAGAGATTGGCAAAAAACAAGGAAATTATTTTAGTTACAAAAGACCATGAGGTTGATTACAATGAATATATAAAACAAGGCTGATAATCATCCTAATGGGGCCCCCCAACATCTATCTCCCATGAACACACCATGAGTGAGAACACTATTAGAGAGCTTTACTGCCCAGTTGTGAAGCATTTATGACTCCTTAGAGTTCTTCTTGAAACAAATCATCGTCAACCCTACATGAGGACATCTAGCCAATCGAAACTAGCAGGGGATAGAATCTGGTGCAACTTAGTGTATGCGATTTAAGCATCATTTATATTGGTTGGTATGACTTAAACCTTCACGTCAACTTTTTGATAGAATGCCTATGAGAGATGTTAACTCAAAAAAAATAAAAAAATATATTGTTATACATAACATGAATGTGAAGATAATACCTTTTTACTAGATAAGGTAAGGAGAAGCAGCTTTACATCGACAATAGAATTGATTAACCAAAGGAAATAATCAAACTAAGTGTGATAATGTAATAGTCTTATGTGATGCTATGGTTGCGTAAAAAAATGTTAGTGTATATGGTGAAAAGTGGATAATGGAAATAACAATATTGAAAGACTAAAACAGATTCAACCACAAAACCCTAGCCTATCAATGAAATCAATCCACCATACACAATGAAGATACCTAAGACAATGTAAATCAACAAAACAAACAAATATACCATTCACATGTATAGTAGGGTTTCAATCTCCATTTCTTCCTATCTCCATTGATCTTTGTTGATATGTTTGCTCTCAGATTTTATGTGTGCACAAGAGCTCAACAAAGAATAGAAATGTGGTTGATAGCTTGATTGCATAAGATTGATTAGACGCCTTGATTCGATGATTAGACAATTAGACGATTAGGAAATTAGGGTCTATAATGAAGGAGAGTATCCTCTTATATAGAGAACATTGTAAGAAATGGAGGGATAAGATTAAGAAGTGTAAAGATAAATGGTCAGCTAGGATTAAAGGGTAGGTAGAGGAAATAATAAAATGATAATGGTGGTAGGTAAGAGAAGAATTAAGAGATGAATGACATGTGTCATGGGTAGACAAGGCTAATGAGTTAATTAAATAAATAAAGATTTATTTAATTAATAGAGGGAGTGGGATTAATTAAATAAATAAAATATTTATTTAATTTAGGAAAAGGACAATTTAAATAAATAAAAGTATTTATTTAAACGAGGAAAGACTTAGAAGAGGATTAATGAATTAATTAAATAAATAAATATTTATTTAATTAATAGAAGACTTGAAATAAAATAATTAAATAAATAAAAACATTTATTTAATTAGACAGGACAATTTTAGGTGTCTACATTTTGCCCCTCTTTGAGACAATGCAGCTTGTTGCATTGGCTCAAAGAAGATAAGATAAACTGATACAAAGTTTCCCCATTACGGGAATGACATGCCCCCTCGAGAGAATGGATGAAAATGATTGAAAGGGTTGCAGACAATCTCTCGAAAAGAAAGAAAAGCTAGAAATTACCGATAAGATAGGGTGACAAGGTCATATGGGAAGAAAACTGACTTGGGGAGGAAAATGAATAAAAGGATGAGGGTTGGGTAGCCTATAAGATAGGGCCACGAGGAAAACATCCTCATTTGCATCCACACACCTTACAGTTCAGAGTGCAGAGAGAGCTTAGAACAGTCAATGACAATGGATAGAGTTCATAGGTTTGACCGAGTCCGATGATATCAAAGGCCATATGACATGGGTGAGCCGATAAGTACCTCGAAGCTATGTTGTACGCTTTTTGAATTTATTATTTCCATTAATGCATTTTAGAGTAGGTAACCAAAAACACAGAATTGATGTTTGCTGCAAAACTGCGTCTAGGTAGGTTTTAGGCAAAACTGCGTCTAGGTAGGTTTTAGGCACGTCTAGGATGGAAAAGCGTATTTAGGTTAGGTACGAATGCATCTATGATTATGATCACGACTATGTTGTGTAGAGACATGTCTAGGTTAGGAAAACATGTTTATGTCATGTGGACACGTCTATGTCACAAAAGTGTGTTTAGGTTGAGTAGTGGCATGTCTGTGTTGGGAAGGCATGTCTAGGGCAAGAAGGTACGTTTAGATTGATTAAAACCATGTATGCATTGTAAAAACACGTTTATGTCTTATGGGGCTCTGTGATGAACATACGCTATTAGGTGGATAAACTACTGAGAGGATTCGCTCAACAAGTGCCCTAGGGAAGACAAAACTGAGAGATGGGCCATAATTGACAATTTTGTTATGAACATATGTTGCCAATTCGATAAGCTACTAAGAGGATTCACTCAAGTAGGGCCATTAAATAGGATCAAGTACAATGTGATAAACATATATACTAGAATGCAGTGCTATCTGATAGACATGAGCACAGATATAAAAGATTGATGAGTAGCACCATGTGATAGACATGAGTACCACTAGAATTGACATGATTGGTTTGATTGGATACAAGAGTACTTGCCCATGATTGATACTAGAGAGAGGTTCCCTATAACATAAAAGGTTGCGACCAGAGCTAACATTTGAGGAGTGAGTAGCGATCAAGGGCATGGGTTTGAGACATATCATGTATCTGCCTAAGATTCAAGTGAATAGGGGATTGTTGACTACTCTAGCAAAGAGATGGCACTCTGAGACATGTTCATTTCATTTTCCAACTGGCGAGATAACAATCACATTGGAGGATGCGTACAGGATATTGAAGATACCCATCCATGGCATGCTAGTACCATATGACAGAGAGGGAGACAGGGAAGCACTGAGACGAGTCTTTGGAGACCCCGAGCTAGAGATGAGACCAGGTCACGTCAGCATGGAGATGATGCTAGCGACTAGACAAAGACTACCAATAGTGGTTGGAGGAGTGATCAGCGGATACCTTTGTTCGGACAGGGCAAAGCGAGGCATGTCTATTAGCTGGGGACAGATACTAGAGACATTGGTGACAAAGCATACCAGATATACATGGGGTCCATGTGTCCTGGAAAATTTGTATCATGAGCTGCACCAGTTCATGTATCTTGGTGGCTGCGGTTTAGGATGTTGGGTGATGCTGCTATAGGTTTGGTCTTATGAGTACATTGCAGTGATGAGGCCTGTGCATTTCAGAGGGAGAGGACATGGACAATGTTTTGCTCACTTGTACAACATGATTACTTCCTAGCCACAGATTGGGAAGGTGGACTACTAGAAACGAGTGATCAATGACATAGATAGCATCATATGGAGACCCTATCTAGATTGTGAGGAGTGGGAGGAGGATGACATAGAGCTACCCTATGTATTCAGGAGAAGGCACTTGATCAAGCGGACACCATATATCCTAGACAGACATTCTAATTGATAGGGTGTGCAGGTAGTTTGGATGACAACAGAGGATGCCTCGAGGATCAGGGGAGTTTGCTCATACAGTACGAGAGCAAGCTCATTGGGGGCCGATTTTGTCTTATGATGTTGTAGTGACACAATTCAAGCATATGGTTCTGATGCCTTGGGATCTACGCAGGGATGTTGTTGATGCAGGTATAGATGCAGAGTATGAGACATATTTTGCGGCACATCCAATACCAAGATTGACAAATCCTGATGATGATGATGATGATGATGATGATGACGACGACGACGCCGACTACGATGACGACGCCGCCGCCGACGACGACGACGACGACGACGACGACGACGATGACGATGACGATGACGATGATGATGATGATGACGATGATGATGATGATGATGATGATGATGATGATGATGATGATGATGATGATGATGATGATGATGATGATGATGATGATGATGATGATGATGATGATGATGATGATGATGATGATGATGTTGATGATGATGATGATGATGATGATGATGATGATGATGATGATCACAAGGGTGGAGGGAGACGAAGCAGGTAGATGAGAGGAGTAGCCAGGAGGGTGGTGAGGGGTAAAGGTGGATAGAGGGAGGCTGGGGAGAGTGGTGAGGAGAGACAGGAGCCAGAGAGACAGGAGCTAGAAGAAGGGAGACCACTGAGACCACCAAGGGGCAGAGGAGGACAGGTGTTACAGGTTGGTGCTCAAGAATAGGGATAGTGACAGGGATAGGGATAGGGCCATGTTGGACAGGAGGGTGGACATGGTGGAGATGAGGAGGAGGATGAGCTGCTAGTGTTACGAGAGATTGCAGCAGTACAGGCTGATGAGATCGAGGATCAAGAGAGAGACGTGAGTCAATTGAGGCGACAACTAGCAAAGATGCAAATGGAGAGAGTTCAAGCCATCCAGTGATACACTGAGGCTGAGGAGGCACTGAGGGTAGGCAAGAGAGAAGTAGAGGATGTAGGAGCTAGCTATTCATATGTCATGCGAGCAAGGGAGGATATAGCCTAATGGAGAGAACTATATTATGCAGTCATACCTCCAGAGATGAGGGCTAGGAGCTTCAAGAGAGCATCCCAGACTACTACCGCAAGAGGACAAGATAGACAACAGGAATCTAGTGGAGTTATGGGTCCACCCTCACCACCAGAGAGGAGAGACGGAGGGGGTGATCCTAGAGCAGGACCATCGAGGGCTCATACTCCTTCAAGACCAGCTGGCTCTGTGGGAGGGTCTTCATCATAGCTCTCTTGGATCCATTTTGTATCAATTTTTTTTTGTGCTATCACATAGACACCTTTGGGTGATTTTGTAGCCATCATTGTATCATGACACTGATTATTTTTTGATATATATATAAGATGACTCATCATTATGGCAGCTATATGCATGTGTATTATGTGATGCTTCCATATTGTTGATATAGTTTATGATGGTTATGGTGATGTTATGATACTTATGATAAAGATCAGATGTTATGAATGCAAATATGTATATGATGATATGCAATATATTTTTGTTCTTTTATGTTTTTATAATGAGAATGCAAATGTGGATGTACTATATGTAGATGAATATTGTGATAACGATGTGATAAGAATGCATGATAATAGTATAATATGATTGTTTACAAGATGCAAATGCATGATTTTATATCATACAATAATTAGTGGTGTGTGTAGGATGTGATGGAATTATGATATCTATATGTGTGTATGAAATGAGATATGCTAACATGTAATGATGCAGGTGCAATCTATAGGAAATGTAGATTTTTTTTGGAGTGTCATTACACTCAGTCGTGTGATAGTGGGCTACACGAAATCAAGGAAGGATGATGGAGGTCAATCACAAAAGGGAGATGGAAGGTAGAACATATGGAAGTGAAAGAGCTTCTTGTGCATTATCATCATTGAGATTTATTATGGCAAATAGGTTTTTGACAATCTAGGTATAGGTTCGACCCAAAAAGTCATTGTACCCATTTGCATGGAGATCAGACAGTTGTAAACAAGGAATGCCCCAATTCATACTAGACTCACAATGTCCTCATATCCTTGGACAAGTCACAACATTACTAAGAGACAATCCACAAACAACAAAACAATAGGTGAACATATCCCATACTTGCCATTCTAGTCAAAGACATCCTGGAGATATAATCTCTAGTCAGAGACATCCCAAAAAAGCTAAAAGACATGTCACCAAAAGATAAAATCAAAAGAAAACCAATACTTCACACCAACACACAATGAAATCTTCAAGTTATTTGTGTTTCTTGCCACATATGCTAACATGTTTGATTTGGTCACAATGTTGTCATCCTGATAAAAGATAGATAATATTGAAAACCATGTTGTTGTCAAAGTCTGCTGAAAGATTTGATTTGTTGAAAGCCCACTGTTGATTGTGTCTCATCTGAAACTGACTGAATCCATGAAACTGATACTTTATTGCAAAGAAGAATGGAACTTTATTGCTGATTGGTGATGCAAATGATCTTTTATTGAGGATTGTGCGTGAAAAGGAGGAATGAAAAGACGATGCTCCTCAAAACATGCGATGCTCAGGGTACCACTTCCATCACTAGATTTAGGATTTTGCTCCAGTTATAGATTGAACCTAATTTATTATGGACGGAAAGGATGAAAAGGGAGGATTATTATGAATGGCTAACCAATCTTAGGTAGATCAATAACAAGCCATGATGGGAATGGGTAGGTTTATTATGGATGGATAGGTTGTGAGTGTGTGCAAGGTGAAAGGAAAAAGGGATTGAATCATGAAGGAGGGAGGAACAATGTATCTACACATGGCATCGATAACTGGATTTTCACTTTGGTACTTGCCCAGGGCACCACCGAAGTGGTTTTCACCATTGGACGGATTTATTTCTCTTTACTTTTTTTGTGTCACGAGGTGCTTGTTTACCGGGTTTTCACCAAGTAACAGTTTTTTAAATTTTTTTATATCTTTTTTAATAATTTTTTTGTTGTATTTTTTATATTAGGATATTCTGAAGAGTTGTGTGTAAAACCTGCGAAGGTGCATGTTGTTGATAGGATCTTCTAAGGGTTCCCCTTTTGGTGTCGAAAGCTGATATGCACCTGATCCATAAACTATTGTGATGACATAGGAACCAAGCCAATTGGGCTCAAGTTTTCCTTTCTTTTCTTGGTCCTACTGATTCTTAGGATTCTCTCTCAGCATTAGGTCACCTACCTCAAATGTACGAGGCTTAACCTTATGATTGTAGTTGCGACTCATTCTTTGTTGATAAGCCTTAATATGATTACAAGAAGTTTGTCATCGTTCATCCAATAGTTGTAGTTCTTGTAAGCCAGAGACCCTGTAGTCTTCATCACCGATCATGTCGTGCAAAGAGACTGGTAAAGATGGTAAATCGACCTCAATAGCCAAGATAGCTTCGGTACCATAGACAAGTGAATAAGGTGTAGCTCTTGTAGGGGTGCGAACACTTGTGCAATAGGCCCAAAGTGCGAGATTAAGCTGGATGTACCAATTTCGACCATCGTCATAGATTGTCTTTTTGAGGATTTTGAGAATGGTTTTATTAGACGCCTCAACTTGACCATTACCTTGGGGGTAGTATGGAGTAGAGAAGCGATGGTTAATATGGAAGCACTCACAAAGTTCACGAACATCCTGGTTCTTGAAGGGATGTCCATTATTTGTGATGATGAAAAGAGGGACAATGTAGTGACAGATGTTGTAATTAAGGATAAATATAACAATCTGTTTTCCAGTGACTTGGGTGAGAGAAACAACTTCAATCCATTTTGTAAAATATTTTGTGGCAGTAATAATGAATTTATGGTCATTGGAAGAAGGAGGGTGAATCTTGCCTATGAGATCGAGTCCCCATTGACAAAAAGGCCAAGGATTCACAATCAGTTGTAGTTCTTAAGTTGGTGCATGAATAAGGTCTCCATGAATTTGACATTGATTACATTTATTGACAAACTGATATGAATATTTTTCCATACTGGGCCAATAGTATCCAGTCCTGATGAGTTTCTTGGCTAAGGTTGGACCACTAGAATGGGCACCGCATATACCTTCATGAACTTCTCGTAACGCAATCTGAACTTTGTCCCTTTCTAAAAATCTAATAAGAGTTTCATATAGACCTCGACGATAAAGGGTATCGGCTAAAATGACATATCAGGAAGATTGGCCAATGAAAGTACGACGTTGTTTGTTGGATAGGTCAGGAGGAAGGGTATTGTTGCGAAGGTGTGTAAAAATGGGACTGTACCAAAGGGAATCCAGACCAATAACACATCATCTTAGCAGGCATAATCTCATATGAGGGGACCAAAAGGTTTTCCACCAAGAACTCATAGTGGGTTTCATTCTGCAGTAGATTAATTAATGAAGCAATAGTAGCCATGGCATTTGCAGCTCTATTATTTTCTCTTGGTATCTTCTCAAAGATTATCTTTGTGAAGTATTTTTTTGAAATCATCTACCATTTTCTTGTAAGGAAGTAATTTTTCATCTTTTGTTTTATAGTCATCATTTGCCTGACAAATTACGAGTTGAGAGTCCCCCAAAACATGAAGTTCTTGGATCTTCCACTGAACCGCATTTCGCAATCCTGTTGTTAATGCTTCATACTCTGCTATGTTATTAGTGCAAGGAAATGATAGTCAACATGATTTAGGAATGGAATTCCCTTGAGGTGTGATAAAGAGGATGCCAGCTCCTGCACCATGTTGTGTGTATGAGCCATCAAAGGATAGTTGTCAAGGCTTTGTGTGTGATACCATCAGAATGGATTCATCTGGAAACTCTGAAGTTATAGGAGTATCATCAACCATGGGTGCATCAACCACCTGATCCATAATAGCATGTCCTTTGATTTATTTTATGTCTACATATTCAATGTCGAATTCACTCAGGATCATAACCCGATTATCTAGTCTATCAGTGAGTGTTGCCTTATTGAGAAGGTATTTCAATGGATCTATCCTTGCGACAAGATTAGTTGTATGAGTTAGCATGTGATGTCATAATTTTTGTGAGGCAAAAACCACAACAAGACATGCACGCTCAATTGGTGTGTAGTTAAGCTCATAGCCAACCAAAGTGTGATTGATGTAATATACCGCTCTTTCTTTGCCTTCATTGTCCTATTGCGCCAAGAGTGCCCCCAATGTTGTTTGTGTAGCTGATATATAAAGTAACAGGGGTTTTCCTGGAAGTGGCGGCATCAAGACTGGTGGATTCAGAAGGTAGTCTTTGAGTTTTTGAAATGCCTGTTGATAGTTATCATCCCATTTGAATCTGATGTTTTTGTGTAGTAAATGTTGAAAACAATGACATTTATCCATGAGATGAGCTATGAATCTTCGTATGGACTGGAGTCTTCCTTGTAGAGACCGAAGTTGACTGATATTCCTTGGTGGTGGCATTTCTAATATAGCTCTGAATTTTGCTAGATCAACTTCAATTCCTCTTTTTGAAATAATGTATCCAAGGAGCTTCCCAGAGGTTACTCCAAAGACACACTTCTTGAGATTTAATCTTACTTTGTATTTTTCTAACCGATCAAAGATCACTGAGAGGATGTCCAAATGTGTTTCTCTTTCTAATGATTTTCCCAAGAGGTCGTCAACATAATATTCAACAGTTACATGCATAAGATCATAAAAGTTAGTAGTCATAGCTCTTTGGTATGTGGCACCCGCATTCTTTAGTCCGAAGGGTATGACATTCCGACATAAAGTTCCCCAAGGACAAGTGAATTTTATTTTGTGTTGGTCCCCAGGTGCGGTTTTTATTTGGTTATAGCCAGAAAATACATCCATCAAAGATAACATTGCATGACCAGCTGTGAGATCCAATATCAAGTCTATATTTGGCAACAGAAAGTCATCTTTAGGATAAGCTTTGTTAATGTCTCTGAAATCTGTACATATTCTGATGCTGCGATTTGGCTTACTGAATGGTACTAGATCGGAGATCCATTTGGGTAATCAATTGGTCTTATGAATTTGACATCTAGTAGTTTCTCAAGTTCTACTTTAACTAATAATGCCACTTATGGATGCATTTTCCTTAATTTTCATTTCTCTAGCTTTGCTCCCGGTTTAATTGTCAAATGGTGCATTACTAGATCAGTGTCTAGTTCGGGCATATCAGCATATGACCATGCAAAATTGATTTATTGTCCATGAAGAAACTTATAAACTTCGGTCTTTCTTTTGTCAGGGATTGTGCCAGGAATATGTTATGTCGAATCTCCTCTGTACCAATATTTGTTTTGATAGTCTCCTCTACCAACATAGGTGATTTTTCTCCGCATGGTGCCAGGAAAATGTCAATCCTTCCATTTTCAGGCGCCTCAGAGAGGTTTTCACCCTAAAAAAAGTCCTTTCTTTTTACTTTTTAAGAGTTAGACATCGCCACAATGTGGGTTTCACCATAAGACCCATGATTTATTTTATTTTTATATTTTTGTGAATAGAAGGCCCAACACCCTCACTGAAGTATGCAACGCTATTGAGTTCTATAGTGTATCCCGCCTTATGGTCCCCAAGTGGAAGATCATCTTGTATGCTCAAGTAGTCTATGAAAGTCTCATCATTTTGAAATGTGTCTAATTGTAAAGGTCCTTCATGATCCCAATCAATGAGTTGTGGGTGAACGAGGGGAAGGCCATCAATGTTTTCAAAGTCAACGGGAGTATGAGTAAAGACACAATTATCTTCAGGTATATCAAGGTAATTGTCGAGGTCATTGTTGGCACTCTCCTCATCTGTCTTGATTGTGAACGAGTCCAAATTGGAATCATTGGAAGAGCATTCAGCAATGGGAGTCCTCACTCTTCATGATTTCGACCTAGAACATAGAAACAAAGACTATTTGGGATCCTCAAGAGTTTTTCCTTTATTATCCTTTTTTTGAGTTGTAGATTCTGAAGTCGTTTGACCAAATCAAAATTTTCTATAGAATTCCTCTTCTTTTGTAGGTTCTTCGGGTTCTCTGAATGTTTCGGTGAGCTCATAATCACTAGATGATTTGTCTGAACCCCATTCCCATTCATTGGAGCAGGTGGAATAGCATTTTTGTTGTTGATCATTGGGGTCTCTGATTTGCAATGCTTCTTCAGATTTGTGAGTGTTTAAGCTAAAATGTATGAAACCAAGTCTTTTGGAGCATTGATTCTTGAATGTGAGTTCTAGTTGCAAAGGTTGAGTGATACCATCATTTCTTAGGCCAAGAGGACTTTTGCCATCGTACCCAAATTTTTGTAGGATTTTGAATCCTTGCCGTATTTTTCGCATGGTATCTTGATGTGATGTTGTGTATCTTCTTTAGGTTCTTTGTAAAGCATTTTATATAAGTCATCTTCTTCCATCTCACCCCACTTTTGGAATATGGTAGGATCTCATTTTAATATAATGATAGATACCTTTTTTGAAGGATGTGGTCATCCATATTCTTTTGGAGAATCCATAACTTGTCTTAAGTACATGGTTTGATTTAGAGTATACTCACCCATACCTTTATCCTGGTATCTCCCTGTAAGCTCACCTTATTTTGATGTTGAAGGCTTTAGTGACTCAGGATCAACATATGTGGATGATGGAGTTGCTTCTATATTGATTGGTATTATTGTTTCTGACTTTGACTATAGGTTATCACAATATATGAATGGGTTGGGATCACCATTAACAGTCACTTCAACTCCATTGTATGGAAAATTTATACATTGATGATATGTTGAAAGAACAACCCTCATCTCATGAATCCATGGACATCTTAAGAGTATATTATATGTGATCTCTAAATCAAGAACTTGACATACCACATCCTTTGTAACTAGCCCTACTCTGAGAGGTAAGGTGATTGTGCCCTTGGATGAACACTCCTCATCATCATATGCCTTGATGGTGATAACATGTGTAGAATTCACAACCTTTTTAGAATATCCCAATTGTTTAATAGTGCTCGATGCACAAATATTAAGACCTGCTCCTCCATCTATCAAGACTTGTTTGATGCGGTTTTTATAGATAAAGGCTTCAATATGTAGAGGTGCATTATGAGGTTGGGTGACAGATGTGTTATCGACTTCTGTAAATGTGAGGGTATGCGGAACAGAAAGGTATCCCACCATGGCTTGAAACTGGTCCACATTCAGATCAATGGGTACAAAAGTCTCTCTCAAAGTCTTGTCAAGGATGGCCTTATGTGCAGGGGATATGCATAAAAGCTCAAGGATGGAAATGAGGGTGGGTGTCTTCCCATGTTGATCTACAAGGTTTTGTCTTTAGAAGATGAAGAAGATGGTCCAATGCCTTTTAGGAAAACCTTACTCCTTTGGGTAGGACCTTCAAGAGTTTAATCCTTGATGATGATAGTTGAAACATGGTTTTCCATTGAAATGTGATTAATGGTAGAATCATAATCATAGTTCATCTTAGTTAATTAGCTTGATTATTGGTTTTGGCTTTTCCCTTGTCATGTTTAGAAAATGGCTCCTTGAAAATCACATTATCTTCATTGGAGGTATGACCATACACCTCTATATCACCTTTGTCAATGAGATCCTATATGATATTCTTCAATATGTGACAGTTGCTAGTAAGATGTCCTTTGCTCTTATGATATTCACAATATTCATCATCATTCCACCAATTTGGTTTCACTTTTGGCTCATATGGTGGATTATTTGGTAGTGTTATGAGCTTGTTTGCCACCAATTTATTGAATGTTGTTTCAATTGGTTCTCCCAACGAGGTATATTTTCTTAGAGGTTTTGATGGCCTTTGATTGTTTACTTGATTGTTCATATTGGAAGAGCTTGCACCAGGGAAGGTTATTTTTGGTTTCACGACATTTGCATCTACTACTCCGTCATTGACTATGTTCTTATTCTTGTTCCAAAAGCATGATTTGTCCTTCCCATTTGATTCTTTTTTGCTCTCTTTGAATATCTTGATGATACCCTGTTCAATAAGGACTTTTTCTTTTGTCGTTCCTTTCTCAATGACCTCTTTGAAGGTAGACAAACATGCTTTTCTTAGCTCATGTCCAATATCTTTGTTGACATTTTATGTGAACATTTCTACCATTTGTTTTTGTGGTATATCACAAGAGCATTAACTATCAAGACCTCTCCATCGCTATAAGAATGAAGAGAAGGATTCCCCATGTTTCTGCTTAGTATTGCATAAGGTGGCTACTGACACATCTATTTCAATGTTGTATGAGAAATGTCGTATAAAAGCCTCTGCTAGATCACCCCATGACTTAATTCCATGTGGGATTTGGGAGAACCATTCCATAGCTTGTTCACCTAAGCTTTGTGGGAACAATCTCATCAATTATGTTTCTTTTGCTGCTACTTGAATGCAAGCTGTAAAAAACTGGCTTATGTGTGCCTTAGGATCCCCTTTGCCTTTGTATTTATCAAACTTTGGTGTTACAAAATGTGGAGGGAATGGAGGCATTGGAATGCTTCTATCAAATGGGTAAGGACATATATATCTCATTGTGTACTGTTGCTTTGGTGTATTCATGTCCTCCATTCGCCTTTGTAAGTCCTTTATCTATTGTTGCAAGTCATTCTTGGGTGGTGTCTTTTCTCTTTGAACTAGTCCCATGCCTGAGCCACCTAGTGGAGGAGGAGGGATATAATGCATAAATGGATGGTATTGATCATAGATGTGTTCATGTGGAGGAGGGATATAATTATAGCTTGGATATGGACCACTTGGTATGGTATTATAGTGAGGAGCACTAGGTCTAGGTCGATACATGTCATGATCATGGGGATAAAAGGTGTCATAAGAATGATCTTGGATATTGCTCCCAAATCTGACACGGGGTATTCTCGTGTCATGATTTTGAATGTTCGATTGAGTGTAATTATATGCATTGGTATTACCTTGGGTATCATCATGGTCATGCATGGTGGTAGATCTTCTCCATGCGAAAGGATGACTGCGGGGTTGTTCATGAGAGGTTCTATCATAATTGGCATGAGAATGAGTGTATGTGTTTGGAATCTTAGGTTTTTGAAATAGGGATGAAGGTGACTCAAGCACGAGACACTCTTTCTTACCACCACTATTGGGCCTCCTTTGTCTTGTATTAACTTGATTTATTTGGTTTGGATCATCCTCCAAAATCTGTGACATATCAAATCCACGAGGTATCCTTGTCCCACTTTGTGCCATGACTTGTAGGAAATATTGTCTATCCATTTTCTTGATTTCTTGAACCAATCTATTAAAATGGGGATCCATGATAGTTTCCTCAACTTTTGCAGAATCCACGAATACATTGTCATTGTCATTATCATTTCCATTGTTATTGTCATTGTTGTTATTATTTGGTATACTACTGCGATGTTCAAATGGATTGTAGAATTCGTCTCTATCAAACTCATAAGTACTCATGTTTAAAGACCTTAAAGCTTCTTTGGATTCCCTTCTAGACCTTTGTGAACGAGTTTCAACCATGGACTAAAGTCTTGACCAAAATGAAAGGTAGGATGAAAATGCAAAGACTATGGAAGACCGAGAGATGTATGAAGTGTAGATGAATCTAGGGTAAACTTGCAATGTCCAAGAGTGTAAGACCAAAGTAGGAGAGTAAGGTGTGGCTTCCAAAGAGATGATGGATCTCTTGATGAGGTAAGTTGACCTTAACTCCAGGTATGTATGTTTGAGAGCAAGGTGTGGCTTCCAAAGAAATGATGGATCTCTTGATGAGGTAAGTTGACCTTGACTCGAGAAGACCAAATGAGACCCTAAGATGATGGATCTCAATACGAGACTCACCTAGTGTTGTGTTGTAGTAGGTTTGCAAAGTTTGATGAGGACAAACAAAGTAACCTTTTGACTCAAATTTGGAAAATATGTGTGAGGGAAATGCAAGTGAAGGAAAATGATTGACTATGTGTGACTAAGATGGTTTGATTGAAGAATGAAGCCCTATAGGAAGTAGCCTTAGAAGCTCTTTAGATCTGAAATTTTAAGTCCTTATTGTTCTCAAGAGTTTCTTGTAATTTCTCAACTGTGACTTGCAGACGCAGTTTTAATAAACCCAAATGTGATTTATTATTTAGAAAAATGCAATTTCAATGAGCATGGACGTGGTTGTTTGGTGACAATGACAATTTTATTTTGAAAATAAAAAATGTAGTTCTTCCCTGCGTAGACGTGGTTTCTGGACACAAACACAGTTTTAGCTGCCATAGACGCAGTTTCTGGTGAATATGACAAGTTTTCTTGCTGACAATTTGTTGTAGGACACAGACCCAATTTTGAACTTCACAGACACAGTTTTTGATTCTTTGCACAATTCTGCCCAATTTTTAGAATGTTTAATGTGACCAAATCTCAATATTTTGACTCTTTTCATGGCAAGAGGACACAATAACAATGAAGACTCAATGAGGATATAGAAAATGTTTCCAAATGTGAAGTGTGATGTGAAATGTTTTGGCATACACTTGAAAACACAAAAGACATAATGTTTCTTTGTTTTGTTTGAAAGTCTTTAAATGTTTTGATCATGCAAGCACAAATCCTAGGGCTGGTCGGGACAATAATTGTTCAATCTCACGTGGGGTTTCCCCCAAGCTACATAATTCAAAGTGGATACTTAGATGCTTGACCCCACTGGATCCACCCTCGACACTCACTTCTCCAGGGCAACCGAGCACCAGTCCCCACAAAAACTCTTCATGGCAAACTTTGTATCTCTACTAACCGTAGAATATGAGCCACTTCAAAGGTCCGACCTCCTGTGCCAGCAACTAGAAGGTTTTTGGCTTCTAACACAAAAGGTGTCTAGTAAGGGAATCCGTTCAAGTGGCCATACATGCGGCGGCACACACTCAATTAAGGAAGACTCCCAACCTATAGAGGTTGTGCTCTATAGGGTTTATGGGGAGACATGCTATCAATATGAACTAATTAGCACCCGTTGCTTGCAACTTTCGTCACAAACACATTTATTTACAGTGGCTTGGAAGAGATTGGCTTTAGCTTGTTACCTCTTGGGTCGTTCCCTCTCACTTGGCCTTACGGGCTACTCGAGAGGCAGACCCTCTAAAAGGAAACACAAAATAGCCTATTTCTCAAGACATAAAAGACACTTGTTAATTTTAGAGCACCAATGGAAGTGTTTTCTAGACTAAAGAAGACAAAGCAAACAATTATGAAATCAAATCTTTGCTAAAGATCCTACACCAAACTTGTTCATCATTTTGAGATAATACCCCTCCTGCAAGCACACAAGTTAGGTAAAATTTAAATCCAAAAGACTTTGTGAAATAAGGGCCTTTGAAAAAACATTTTTTCTCCTTTTAGACAGCTGCACCACTTCACTAGTCGGATCAAAAGAGATTAGTGCTCAAAAATAAAATATGAATCTCTAATCAAGATCGAAATAAGAAAACTAAATACACATACGTAGCTATACTAGACACAGACGCAAAAATAGATCGCAAGCACAAAATGATAAGACACAAACATGATTTCCCAGATCTAAAACTTGCACATCAAACAACAGAACAAAAACACAAAAAAAGCCTATGCAGATGGGATTTCCCAACACAAATGCGATAATACAAATCATAGACGCAATTTAACAACTTGCAAATGCCAAAAAAATTGATCCAAAACCCTGCAAAATAGAAACACAATTTTATGGAACCCCGACGCAATTTTAGAACAAAAACGCGATTTGATCATGCATAGACATGATTTCAAGATAAAAAATCTACAAAAAAAAAAGAAGAAGTCAAAAACGTGAAAATGGCAGTTGCAGACGTGAAAACAGAACAAAGATGTGGTCGGATCTGTTGCAGATGCAGAAAAATGTAGAATTATCGCAATGGCGAACTTGCAACTTTAAAATCACCAAATTTGCAAACAAAAATGTCAAAATAAAGGGACAAGAGTCCCACCGGCATGCCAAAATGTATATGGTGAAAAGTGGACAATGGAAATAACAATATTGAAAGACTAAAACATATTCAACCACAAAACCCTAACCTATCAATGAAAATAATCCACCATACACAATGAAGATACCTAAGACAATTTGCAAATCAACAAAATAAACAAATATACCATTCACATGTCTAGTAGGGTTTCAATCTCCATTTCTTCCTATCTCCATTGATCTTGCTTGATATGTTTGCTCTCAGATTTGATGTGTGCACAAGATCTTTGAAGAGGGGAAAAGACTTGTGAGGTGGATTTAGTTATAAAACATGCAAGTCAAACATATAATCATATGAAATCAAAGACATAACTCCAAAACACATAAAAACATGAATACGATGCATATACCTCACAAGACCTTATACCTCTCCCTCGGATTGAGCCTTGTGAAGTGAAGGCACCCCTTGGTGATGCTCCACTTGATGTGCTCCTTTGATTGCTTGATGTGGATGGCTCTCCAATGTTGTGCACAAATGAGATGGATCTTGGAAGATGATGAAGATGGGATGATCAAGTGTGGATGTAGGATGATTTTGACATGATAAGGATGCTAAAATGATTTTTTCTAGACTCAAAAGGACAACATAAGATTACTAAACTTGGAGATGAAAAAATGAAAGGATGGAGTCCTCAATTTATAAGAGGAGGAGAGGAAGAATGGACGGCTGAGATGGATTCAAGATGAAGGGCTAGGATTGCTTGTGAGCTCCCACAAGGCCCAAGAGAGGGTGTGGAGACCAAGAGATATGCCTTAAAGGCATTTCTTGTCTCCACACTCCTCAAGGTATATTGGGAAGACTTCCCAAGGTACCTTGAGAAGAGAAAGGTGCATTGGGAAGACTTCCCAATGTGCCTTGAGAGGAGCAAGGGATGTGACATTCCTTGAAGAATGGGGAGGAGGAACTTAAAATTCTCCAAAAAGGGATAATCATGGGGATTAAAGGAATAAGAAGGAATTAAAAATTCTTTGGGAGAGGAGATGCCTAGAGGATTGTGAGATTTTGGAAATCTCACATTCAACTAGGAAAAGAGCATTAAAACTTGGTGGTTGGATGGAAGGGACAAGGGGTTGACTTTGTGGCTAATCATGATGATTTTCCACTAGCAACTCATTAGGAGGGGATTAGAGTGTGGCTAATCATGATGATTGGCCACTAGCAACTCATTAGGAGGGGATTAGGAGTTGTAGGAGGATTTGACTAGGAGAGAGAATGAGTGGAGGGAATTAAAAATTAGAAGAATAAGGTTAAGTGAGTTTAGGGAGTTTCTAGAAGAATTTATTAGGTTAATGATGAATTAGAAAGGTGATTTGTAGGAATCATGTGGGTTAACTAATTAATTGAAATTAATTAGCTAAGAGGGAGATTTGTGAGGATTTAATTTTTTAGAAGAATAAAGAAAGGGATTGATTTATTGAATAAATCAGTCACATACTATAGTGACAATATTAATTATACTTAATTAATATTGAGGAGAATTTGAATTAACATAATTAATTAAATAATTATGTGAGGAATTAAATATTATTTGTAATTATTTTTAAGTGTCTACATTTTGCCCCTCTTTGAAGCGAGGTGTGATGACACGTTGATTCAAAGAATAATCTTGTTTCTTTGATGATGATATTGACTTGATTGATAAGATCTAGATTCACTCTGGTTTCAAGAAGGATTCATCCTGTATAAGACATGATCATAGCACAATGTCTGGTTTCAGGAAGGATTCATCTTGTATAAGACATGACTGATCACAACGTCTGGTTTCAGGAAGGATTCATCCTGTATAAGACATGATTGATCACCCCGTCTAGTTTCAGGAAGGATTCATCCTGTATAAGACATGATCAAAGCGCAACGTCTGGTTTCAAGAAGGATTCATCTTGTATAAGACATGATTAGAGCGCAACGTCTAGTTTCAGGAAGGATTCATCTTGTATAAGACATGACTGATCACAACGTCTGGTTTCAGGAAGGATTCATCCTGTATAAGACATGATCAGAGCGCAACGTCTGGTTTTGAGATGGATTCATCGTGTATAAGACATGACTGATCACAACGTCTGGTTTTAGGAAGGATTCATCTTGTATAAGACATGATCAGAGCGCAATGTCTAGTTTCAAGAATGATTTATCCTGTATAAGACATGACTGATCACAACGTCTGGTTTTAGGAAGGATTCATCTTGTATAAGACATGATCAAAGCGCAACATCTGGTTTCAGGAAGGATTTATCCTATATAAGACATGACTGATCACAACGTCTGGTTTCAGGAAGGATTCATCCTATATAAGACATGATCAGAATCATAATTAATTATGTGAGGAATTAAAAATAATTATTTTGAAGTGTCTACATTTTGGCGATGTGTAAAAGATAGAAGAAGAAAAGGATGCCCCAGCGTAAAGCATGAGAAGTGTATGCCCCCTCAAGATTTTTTCCGAAAAAAGGACGAAAAATTCTCGAAAAAAAGAGGAAGAAGAGTCAGGGTGGAAGGGATAAATGAGGAAGAAATATGAAGCAGTCGTGAAGAATTTGGAAAGAAGAATAGGAGATGCGAGACCGCAGAGGAAAATGGGCCCTCACGGAGGCCCATATAAGCCACCATGGACCCAATGAGGGGTCATTGCTACACACAAGCCTTGGAGTTATTCAGAGCGAAGAAGAGGATAAGGAGAGATGGACCACATTCCAGTTCGTGATCATTGCGCTGAGAGGATCTGACGATTCGACTGACCGATGAGCTATGGACCACCGATGAGTAGGACTATCCCTCTTTTGGAAATTTTAATTTTGAGTAAGTTTTAGGGCTAGAAATAGGTATAGGAATAAGGAGAGGCGCTCGCGCTGATCGTTGTTTTAGCATGCGTGCCCCTAGGATAGCGCGAGTGCTTGTGATCAGCGCGAACGCTCGCCGAGAAGACGGGTAGAATAGGGTTTTAGGTAGGGGCACTGAGGATCAGCGCGGTCGGTCACGTTTCGACGCGGGCGCTCGCGCTTCTGCACGATCGCCCAAGGGATTACGCGAGCGCTCGTGTTTGACAGGTGTGGGAGCTAAAAGAAAGAGAGGAGGGGGGTTCTGTTGGCATGAGCGCCTGCAAAATGACGTGTGCATCACGGTTTTGGGGGTATGATTGGTTCTGGAGGTGAGGAGGGGATTTTGAGATGTGAAAATTAATGATTTGATGCGATGGATGCAGGTGGAGAGGGGACCACTGGCTTCGAGAGAGAATTGACCTGCCACAATGAGCCTGTACCACGAGCTAGACCGCGATGAGTTGGAGTTTCTACATTCGCTGGGGTTGCATTATGTAGGCAGATGGCCGAGGATTCGGGCGCATACTGCTATGATGACTGCGCTAGTGGAGAGGTGGGATAGTCGGTATAACACCTTTCGTTTGCCAACTGGAGAGGCGACAGTGACCTTGTTGGACGTTTGGAGGATCTTGAAGATCCCCATTTGTGGCGTGATCCCTGAGTATCAGTTGGATGCAGTGGATTTTTATTTAAGGGAGGTGTACGAATATGAGACGCCATCTATGCTAGATAGGAACAGGATGCACTTGGGGCGAGCAATGGCCATTCGACAGATTCCTCGGCTAGTTTTGGTGATTTGCGGCTTCTTAAGTGGGCAGATCCTTCCAGATTTGGGTGGACACGGATTTCCTCTGGGGTGGAGTAGATGCGTGTATTTCATGATTCATGATGGTGTTTAGTATGCGTGGGGCTCAGCGATGCTAGCCCATCTCTATCATGACATGCACCTGGTGACCTACAAAGATTATGCTGGTTTGTCTGCTGGGGTGACACTCTTACACATATGGGCGTGGGAGCATATTGCAGTGGCTCGGCCATTGGGTGCTCAAGATAGGCGGCCATGATAGCTATTTGTGGACAGGTATAGGGGATTGCTGCACTACACACATACGACGTCCGTGTGGTTTTGGAGGAAGATACTAGATGAGCTGACGCAATTCACATGGAGGCCATTTTTGGGGTGTGAGCGGTGGAGGGATGATTGGCAGCTTCACTGGGTAGGGGTTGAGATGTGGATTTTTGGGAGTTTAGTTTACATCATGGAGTATTATGCTCCATTCAGGGTGGCCCGACAGCTTGGGCAGGTGCAGGATATTATGGGGGATATTCCAGTGTATCTCTAGATTACACGGGAGGTGAGGTATTGGGGACCTACAACGAGTCCCTTGGATGGGCGGACGAGCTTTCAGACAGCTTTTCACATAGTCTGGGATGAGCGGATGGGAGCAGGGGAGGACCCAGGCATGACAGGTGGTTACTGGAGCTGGTGGGAGGGGCACTTGCCAGTGCGGCTTACTATTCTGGGAGTTTTGGATGATGAGGAGTTAGAGCCGAGGGTTGATCAGGTGGGGGCAGGGCATGGTGTGGGCGGAGAGCAGAGGAGAGTCTGAGTTGTGTGGCAGAGGGGTCTAGAGGAGGAGGGAGGGGATGGAGAGGATGCCCCAGTGGGAGAGGCTGTGGAGGCTGTAGTAGGCGAGAGAGGGGAGGCTGCAGTTGGAGAGGGAGAGGTTGTGCCCATGGGTATTCCTGAGACACAGGCAGGGGAGAGGGGAGGACGGTCAGAGGTTGATTTCGATCGATTACAATAGGATTGAGATGACTATCAAACGAGGCTTCATTCCATTGAAGATGAGCTGTAGGTAGAGAGGGCTCGAGGGGAGAGCCTAGAGGCAAAGGTGGCGTGGCTGACTTAGGAGATATTTGATCTAATAGAGAGTCTGCATACTGCCAGGACAGAGGTGGATGCCTTGAGGGCGGAGGGGGAGGAGACAGAGAGGATGTTGGAGGAGGCCAGGACAGGTACAGCTATAGCAGGGCTATAGGATGTCATTCGACGATAGGATGTTGATTTAGAGGGATTACGGGCCAGAGTGCAGAGGGTGGAGGCAGATGTGACACGACTGCGGGGGGAGAGGGATGCAGCCCGACAGGCATTGGTTTCGACTGGGTTAGCGCATATATTTTTTGATAGTCTGCAGCAGTGAGAGAGAGAAGATAGATCAGCCTGAGAGGCACAGTATTACAGGGGGTTATGTCACGGAGTGGTGCTTGCAGGATAGCGAGTAGTCTCGTATACTGAGAGCGTGCGATCTCACAGGACCCAAAGTCAGCGGCCGAGTCGGAGTCAGCAGACAGGGGGGTCAGTGGGTTTTCAACCACCAGCAAGGGGTGCAGGAGGATCAGGAGGGGGAGGTACAACAGAGGGGGGTACAACAGAGGGAGGTACAACAGAGGGAGGTGGAGAGATAGGTGGGGAGAGCTAGCTCCCCGTTTTTCTTGTGTATTATATTTTGACCCTTCGGGGCGATCATTGTATCATGACAAACACATTTTCCTCTATAGATATACATGATTTGATTGGTGGCGCATGATGTGTAGTATTTATTGTGATGGATTATTTTTGTTTTTCTTATGATGTCATATATGGATGCAATCATGGATGTGCTATGCTGACCTATTTTGTGATGCAGAGTGGATACTCATGTATGTATGTTTATGATGTGTTGTTGACATAGTTTTTGGATGCAGGATGAGTGTTTTTTATGCTTTATGTATAAATACACATGTGTGAATGATTTATGATGCAGTCTAAATGTAATGCTATATGGATGAATGTATCTTTTATTTATGTGATGCGATCTTATATGGTAAATGTTTTGTGGATAAAAATGATTGTCTAAGAAATGCATTCTACATGATGTGAATGAATTAATAAAAAGAGGGAATATGCCAATAATAACACAATGATCTTAGATAGAAGAATATGGAATAGATGGGAAGTGGGGGAAATTGAGAACTCCATGGGATTATAGAGTTTAGGATTTGATGGAATGATGGTGAGATTTTGTGCACAACAAATATGGAGAGCCAAACTAGTTTGATGTTGCCCTGAGTGGCTTGCACCACTGATTATATAAATCAGGATGCCATGAGAAACCCAGGGCATAGACTGACTCTCAGATAAACAAGAATTCCTTACACACAGCTATGCAAGTGTTAAGAAACACTGATACAGAGTTGTGGGTATGTGCAAGGAGACCCTCAAACGCACCGATAACTCTTGTACATGAGAAGGTAAGTGTTGATAAACATAAATACCAGGTCATCGATTTGTACAAGAGAGATCCAAAACATGCACTGCTATGAAAATATGCCCCAACATGCACCTATCGTAACATACCTGGATATGGAAAAACCCAGGTAGTCGTAAATAGTGGTAGTTGAAGGGCAAAAAGATGCAAGTCTAAAGGAGAAGATCCAACAAGATCTAACAAGTTAATTATTCTATGACCAAATGATACCTCTTACCAAGAGTAGGACTTAGGATGGTGAATTAGGTTGCCTGGCGAGGGAAGGAATCATCCCTAGGGCAAAGTGGATTTGTGGATTTAGGCAAGCGATTTAATGGTTTTGGAGAGTGACCTGTGGACTTGGGATTGTTTCTCAAGACTTTTTGAAGCTTGCACAGAGGCATAAAAGCTCAGTTTTAATGGGACATTCCTTGTTCATGACTCAGGCGAAGACTCATCATCATACGCATGTTTTATTGGGAGGCGAAAAAGAAGGAATGTTGCGCATGGGTGGGATGGATGGCGGATGATTTGTAGTATCAACATGATAGACAGTGGATCCGGTTATTTACCTTGGTGCTTGCACGGAGGTTTTCACCAAGGTACTTGTCTGTAGCGCCACCAAGTGGTTTTCACTAATGGACGAATTATTTTTCTTTCTTTTTCTGATTTTTAATTTTTTTTTAATTTTTTTTTTGTGTCATAAGGTGCCTGTTTGCCAGGTTTTCACCAAAGTGACGATTTTCAAGATCTTTTTTTTTTTTCTTGATTTTTTTGACAATTTAAGACTTTTTGAGGACTAAGCATAAAATCTTTTGAGGTGCATGATATTCATTGGATCATCCAAAGGATCGCCTTCAGGAGTAGCCAATTGATAAGATCCTGATCCATATTTTGTTGTGATTACATATGGTCCAAGCTAATTAGGTTCGAACTTGCCTTTCTTTTCTCTTTCTTGTAGATTTTTCTGATTCTCCACGAGGACAAGATCACCAACTTGGAATTCTCAGGTTCTAACTCTTTTGTGATAACTCATCCGCAAGCGGTTCTGGTATACCCAGAGATGGTTCAAGGCCTTGAGGCGCCTTTCATCTAACAATTCTAGCTCTTGTAAGCGGGCAATTCTGTATTCTTCCTCTGGTAGGATGTCTTGCAATGATACCTTTAGAGAGGGGATCTCGATCTCAAGGGGAAGGATGGCTTCAGAACCAAAGACCAGGGAATAAGGGGGTGGTGCCTGTGGGGGTGCAGATGGAGGTGCGGTAGGCCCACAAAGCGAGATGGAGTTGGAGGTGCCAATCGTGGCCAGCTTCATTGACTGTCTTTTTGAGGATTTTGATTAAGGTTTTATTAGAAGCCTCAGCTTGGCCATTGCCTTGGTGGTAATATGGAGTGGACAAGCGGTGTTGGATGTTGAATTTTTGGCAGAGTTCTTTGACATCCTGGTTTTTAAATTGTCTTCCATTATCTGTGATGATAACTTTTGGGATGCCATATCGGCAGATTAGGTAGTTCAGGATGAATTTGGATATTTGCTTGCCGGTGGTGAAAGTAAGAGGGATAGCCTCTACCCACTTGGTGAAGTATTTGGTGGTGGTGATAATGAATTTATGTCCATTGGAAGATGAAGGGTGGATTTTCCCAATGAGATAGAGCCCCCACTATGAGAAGGGTCATGGTGTTATAAATGGTTGCAATTCTTGTGACGGTGCATGAATTTTGTCGCCATGTTGATGGCAAGGGATGCATTTCTTCACATAATTATATGCATCTACCTCCATTTTAGGCCAATAGTATACTGTTCTCAAAAGCTTTTTAGCCAATGTGAGCCCACTTGAGTGTGCCCCACAGATACCCTCATGTACTTCGCATAATGCCCATTCCGCCTTTTGTTTATCTAAACACCTTAGGAGGGAACCATCAAAATGCCTTCTAAATAGGGTGTCTCCGAGGATGGTGTAACAAGCACATCGGCGAATGAAGGTTTGTTGTTGGGTTTTTGTGAGATGTGGGGGAATGGTGTTGTCTTTGAGAAAAGTGAACTCGCACTTCTGACTGTGTGTTGGCATTTGAAGGAGGGAGCCAATGGTGGCCATTGCATCTGCAGCCCTGTTGTTTGTTCGTGGGAATTGATTAAATGTGATTGCTGTGAAATGTTGCTTAAGATCTTCAACCATTGTACGGTAAGGAAGGAGTTTATCATATTTTGTCTGGTACTCATCATTGACTTGTTTTATAACGAGCTGAGAATCACCATAAACTTGTAACTCCTTTATTTTTCAGTGGATAGCCAAACGCAAACCTTTGATGAGTACCTCATATTCTGCTATGTTATTGGCACATGCAAAGGCTAATGATTTGGGGATGCCATCTCCTTGAGGTGTAACCAATAATATTCTTGCCCCCGATCTGTTTTGAGTGCAAGAGCCATCAAAGTATAATTGCCATGTGAGGGATGTGGTGACAACCATAATGAACTCATCTGGTAATTCTGTGAGAAGAGGATGGTCACCTGGAAGTGGAGCTTCAGCGAGCTGATCTGCAATAACTTGTCCCTTGATTGTCTTTCTGTCCACATATTCAATGTCAAACTTGCTCAAGAGCATGACCCATTTAGCGGTTCTGCCAATGAGAGCAGCTTTAGACAAGAGATATTTAAGCGGGTCTATCTTAGCAATTAGCTTTGTTTTGTTTTTCAGCATATAGTGTTGAAGTTTTTGTGTGCTAAACACTAATGCCAAACATGCTCTTTCAATGGGGGTGTAATTGAGCTCATATCCTACCAATGTCTGACTGATGTAGTAAATGGCATGTTCCTTCCCTTGATCATTTGTTTGCGCCAGTAATGCCCCCAATGCCACTGTAGTAGCACATATGTACAAAATGAGAGGTTTTCCAGGGGTAGGTGGCATCGAAACTGGAGGTGATGCTAGATATTCTTTTAATTTCTCAAAGGCCTTTTGACATAAGCAATCCCATTTGAATTTTGTGTCTTTACGCAACAGGTGTGCAAATGGATGGCACTTGTCTGCTAGCTATGAAATGAAACGCCTGACAGACTGGAGTTTTCCCTGGAGACTGCGCAGTTGTCTGAGAGTTTTTGGTGAAGGCATTTCCATAATAGCTTTTACCTTTGTGGGATCAACCTCGATGCCTCTGCGGGAAACAATGAATCCTAGTAGTTTTCGCGATGTGATGCCAAACACACACTTTTTGGGATTTAGGCGCAACTTGTATTTTTCCAATCTTTCGAAGATCTGTTTTAGAATAGGGATGTGCTCTTGTCTTGTCTTGGATTTGCCTAGCAGATCATCCATGTAGTCCTCCATAATTTTGTGCAAGAGGTCATGAAAAATTGTTGTCATTGCACGTTGATACGTAGCTCCAACATTTTTAAGGCCAAAAGGCATGACCCGGTAACATAAAGTACCCCATGGTGTTGTGAATGCGGTTTTATGCTGATCCTCATCTGCTATCCTGATTTGGTTGTATCTGGAAAACCTATCCATTAGTGATAGCATTTCATGTCCTGTTGTAAGGTCCATAATCATGTCTATATTGGGGAGTGAGAAATCATCTTTAGGACAAGCTCTATTTAGATCTCGAAAATCTATGCAGATGCGGATGCCCCCGACAGGTTTTTCGACAGGTACAATGTTAGAGACCCATTCAGCGTAGTTTATGGGTTTGATAAATTCTGCATCTAACATATTTTGGAGTTCCACCTTGACCAGGAGAGCAATATGCGGATGCATTTTGCGCAGTTTTTGTTTTATAGGTTTTGCATTTGGGCGGACAACAAGATTATGAACCACCAAGGCAGGATCCAACCCTCGCATATCGGCATAGGACCATGCAAAATTAATTTTTACTTCTGTAAGGAAGTTGATGAAACCTTGTTTCTCTTTTTCTGTGAGGGACTTCGCAATGAGCACATTTTGTGGGATGGCTTCAGTGCCCATGTTGATGCTGTTTGTTTCTTCTATCAGTAAATTTGATTTGTCATGTGGAAGGTAACCAATGGTAGGGAGGTCAAATCCCTCATCGTCAAGTGCCTTTTCCAGGTTTTCACTTTCAGATACGCCCTTTGTTTTTATTTTTTGTTCATCCAAAGGTGCCTCGGGGAGGTTTTCACCTAGGGAATCATGTCTTTTCCTTTTATTATCTTTTTTTGTGGCTAAGGGCATTGTCCTGATTACCAAAGTATCCCTTTTTGTGTAGTTGAATACCCTCGATTCTGTTACAATCTTCTAGATTTTGCGTCGTCAGGAGAGCAATGAGAGCATTATCGTCGGCACAGATATCCAAAGTGGGTTTGTCTCGTTGGCCCTAGTCAATGAGTTTAGGATGGACAAGATGTAGCTCATGTGAAGTGGGAGGGGTTAAGGGGGTGATGGTATTGATGCAAGCGTCAAAGAAAATATCTTTCTTGTATTCATAAGACATTTCGTGGAATTTATAAGAGGAGGAGAGGAAGAATGGACGACTGAGATGGATTCAAGATGAAGGGCTAGGATTGCTTGTGAGCTCCCACAAGGCCCAAGAGGGTGTTTTTGGGTCCTTTTTGAGCTCCTTTGGTTTGCCAAATGACTTAGGAGAGAGAGGGAGGTTGCCTATTAACAAGACGTCCTCCAATTTGCATTCTCCAGAGCCATTGTCGAAGATCTTGATTTGATTATCCGGTTGGGATGAAGTGGAGGCAACATTTGATGTGTTAGATGGAGGCGTTGGCGAGGGTCTATTTAGTGGACAATGATACGGATGCTTCCCCTCTAATAGTTTGCAATATTGAAAAGGTTGGGGATCACCTTTGATAGTGATCTCTCTTCCATTATAGGGGAATTTGATGCATTGGTGATAGGTGGAGGGTACGACCTACAAGGAATGAATCCATGGCTGCCCGAGGAGAATGTTGTAGGGGAGATCGAGATCTAGTACTTGGCAAGGGCTTTCAATTATAATGGAGCCCACTTGAAGAGGTAAGGTGATCATGCCCTTTGAAATTTTTTCCGCATCATCATATGACTTTATTGTGATCCTTCCTGATGTGTCTATCAGATCCTCAAAAAGCCCCAATTGTTTTATTAATTTGTATGTACACAAATTAAGTCCGGATCCACCATCTATCAGGATACGCTTGACCTTATGCTTGTGGATAAGAGCTTCGATGTGCAAAGGTTTGTTATGGTCTTCATCTGTGGGAGCATCTTTAGAGGTAAATACCAGGTGCTGTTGGGCAACAAGGTTTTCAACAAGCACTTGGAATTGGGTGGCGTTGATGTTATCAGGAATGCGTGATTCGAGAAAGGCTTGTTTCAAAATTTCTTTGTGGACCGGGGAAGTTTTAAGAAGTTCCAAAATGGAGATCTGAGCGGGGGTCTTCCCAAGCTGGTCCAGGAGGTCATATCGGCGGGTGGAAGACATGGGCGAGGGGTTTGGTGGGGGAGGGACTCCTTAGATGGTAACCTTACCTCGACATGTAGTTACACTGCAGTCGCTCTGGGAATGGGAGGTGGAAGGCGTGGCGCCTTGATTGACTATCCTAGTAGGATTCGATCTGCTTTGGGAAGAAGGAGGATTAACTCCTTAGATGGTTATGACATTGACATGAGTGTCTGCAGGTTCAATGCGACCTACTAAAAAATCAAAGTCGGTTATGTGATTAGCGCAGTCATAACCCATTGTGTTAGATGATGAGCCTTTTCCTTTATCATGCTTCAGGAAGGGTTTCTGGTACATTTTGAGTTTGTCATTGTTATTACCAGGTTTTGCATTTGCTACTTCAATCTCACCTCTATCAATGAGATCTTGTATGTAGATCTTCATTTTCATACACTTTCGTGTATCATGTCCCTTGATACGATGGTATTCACAATACTCATTTTCATTATACCATCTTGGTTTAGGTTGATTGGGGTCAAACGGGCGAGTGATTGGAAAAACCACTACACCTGCTTGGACAAGTTTTTGAAACACCATTTGAATAGGCTCAGCCAGAGGAGTGAAGTCTCTTGGAGTCCGGTTATTCGATCGGGGTAGTCATCCCTAGATTGAGACATTGTTGTGAGGTTTTTGGGATTGATTTTGATTATTTTGATTATTGAATTGATGATTATTGGTGGTGGATTTTGGGGGAGCGGCCACGGTTTGGACCCGCTTTGCATTAGTTACACCATCATTGACCATGTTTTTGTTCTTAGACCATAATTTTGGCTTGTCGTTATGATAAGAGGAAGAAATTTGTGTCAACTTTTGGTAATGTTTCAAGGTTCCTTCCTCCAACAATACACTCTCAAAGGCGAGGCCCTTATCGGTCAATTTTTGGAAGGATTTGATACATTGGGATATTAAGGGTCTCGAAAGTTCAGGCACCAAGTTCTTTTGAAATAGCTCAATTTGATGTTGTTTTGGCATGTCCCACTGAAATTTCTTGATAAGATGTCGCCATCTTTGTAGGAAATTGGCGAAGGTTTCTCCGGGCGTTTGTTTTGTATTGCATAGGTCCATCATATAAACATCATTAACCATGTTGTAAGCATAGTGGGCCACAAATTTTTCTGCCAAGTCTGGAAAGGAGACAATGGAACCTCGTGGTAGAGATGAGAACCATGCCAGGGCATCTCCCGTGAGACTCTTGGGAAAGAGTCTGCGAAGATAAAGGTCACTATAGGAGACTTCTTGGCATAAGATGTGGAATTCTCGGACATGGTCGCGGGGGTCTTCTTTGCCTTCATACTTGGTGAATTTGGGGATCTCAAATCCCGGGGGGTAGGGTGCAACTGATATAGACGGGTCGTAAGGACAAGGGCAAAACTCTTTGAACGAGTAAGTTTTTCTTTTATTAGTCCTTTCTTTCGTGTCCTTGATGATATTTTTCATGTCTTGAATTTCCTTGATGAGGTCTTGTTGTGGACTTTGATAATGATGAATTGTATTTGCCCCAAGAATTGGATGAGCCAAAGAAGGTGCACCACCACCAATATATTGATATGATGAGGAGGCGGGAACGTGGGATGTGAAGACCAATGTCGAAGGGATTTGTGTGATAGTTGGTTGCGGTCCGCAAACTGTTGTGATGGGATTGAGTACGGCTCGGATAAAACTTGCGACATTGTTGGCGGGAAGGGAAGTTTGTGGAATAGAAATAGGTGGTTGAAAGGAAGGAGGTGGTATAGAAGTGCATTGGAGAATAGATGAGATCGGATGTGATAGTGGTATAGATGGTAAGGAGGAAGAAGGTGGGATGGAGACCATGGTGGGAGGTGTCATGGGTGGCATTGATTGAGCTTGGATGATTGATGGGGCTGCAATTGATTGAGTCTAAATAATAGGTGCAACACTTTGTGTGGGAGCAAGGTCTCCTTGTGGTTGTTGGGCGAGAGTGGATCTATTAAATTCAGGCGGAAGTTGAGCTCCACTCTCAAGGAGAGTTTTCAAAAGTGCAGTAGGATTGTGTTGAATAATTTTTTCCATCATCTCTTGGTTATAAGAGTCTGCTAGGAAAGTTTACACTTCCGGAGAGAGTTCATCTTGGCTAACCATGTTAGGATTTTGGCTTTGATCTTGATTGCTAGGTTGCCCACTTTGTGTAGGATCTTGCGTGAGATCTTCATATAGGGCACTAATGTCCAGCATGCCATATTGTTGTTTGACCATCTTTCTCTTTTGGGATTGAGTTGTGACCATACACAAATAACCTTGGAAATGTTTGGAGGGGGAAATTTGTGATGAAAGGACTTAGCAAGGTATTTGTGGAATTTTGGATTTCGTCTTTTATGACAAGGGATCTTGTTGATTGGTATGGTTCTTGGATTAGAGCCTGGATTTGATTAGGATTTGACACCTTAGTCCTTGGATGAGGATTTTAGGTGGTGGATGCAACCATAAGTAAGGTGATGGCCAAGTTGCGTAGAATTTAGACCTTGGATTGATGATTAAAAAGCCTCTTTTATACCAAGGGTTGACTAATAACCCTAAGCAAAGTAAAGACATGAGTTAAGAGTCTTGATCGACTCAAAAGGATTAGGCAAAAGGTATTTGGAGAGGATTCCCCTTCAAGCACGAGAGCCAATTGATTAATTATGAGGTCTAAATGGAATTTCACAAGGCATGTAACCTTAACGCGAGGTTAAATTGGATTAGAGGATGATTGGATTTGAATTTTGATAATTGATTTGATAATGGAGGGAGATTGATTTGATGTGCTAAGTCCTTGGGAAATTTGAGGATGATTGATGGAGGAGGTATGGTAGTGATGGCTTAGAAGAAACTTGACGACTAGGTTGTCTTTGGCATGAACATGACTTAATGGAGGATTGATTCGAATGGCAGGTTGTATGAAGGGATACAACCACCCTGATTTATTTGAACGATAGTAGGTGTTTCAAAGGACAAACTTGAATGTTGATGGAGAGGATGAACTCTTAGCTTCTCTCTTGGGCTTATGAAACATGGGACGAACAAAGTTTTGACGCAATTTTGGACTTTGTGTGGGTACTAACTTGGACAATTGTTTGTGTCTTGACAAGTGTTTTTGCAAAGTGTTTGGGGATAGTGATGTGTTTTTAGTCTTCTCTTGGCAAGTATGTACCAAAAAAATCAAACACAATGATCAAATGCATATTATCTCAAAGACACTCATGCTCATATACAACATTCTTAAAGCTGGCAAGGACAATAGTCATTGGATCCCAATCGGTTTCCCAGCTACGCTTACCCAGAGTGGACACTTAGATGCTTGACCCCACTGGCTCCCCACCACGACACTCACTTCTCGGGGAAGCGAAGCATCAATTCCCATGAAAACTCCTCATGGCGAACTTTGTGTCTCTACTAAGGGCCGTAAAAATATGGGCGGCTTCAGAGGTTCGACCTCCTGCACCAATGACTAGAAGGTTTTTGGCCACTATGAACAAGGTGTTTAGTAAGTCTTCCCGTGAGGAGCTACCCTTCAAAGTTGCACAAGCGCAATTGAGGCCTATAGCCCAATGAAGCACCAAGAACTTAGTAGTCATGCAAGCGTGATTGAGATCTCTAGGATCCTACTAAGCACCCAATGTGAGAGTGAACTCTCATATAGCCCCAACTATTAACCCTTTCATAGTCAATGGCCTATTTATTATAGTGAGTTGGAAACCCTAGGTCCGGGTGTACTCACTTGGGTCATTCCCCTCTTACCTTCTCAAAGAGCAAGTTGGGAGGGCAGGCCCGCTAGAGGTAAACACGCAATCAAACAAGAAAAGGTTGGAGGGTTTGGATTTCTGATAGTCTAGTAAGACGAAAGCATACTCTCCTACCTTTATGCTTTTCTTAAAGACACATAAGACAATGGTTCATTCCATTTTAATTAATATCTAGGTGCCTAATTTAAATAAATGCACAATATTTGGTTGAATCTGCTTAGGCAACCTGCAAAACAGTGGGATTAGTAGTTTTATTTTTATTTTCTAAGTCTTGGACGGTCGGATTAGGCTGCAAAACTAAAAGGATAGAAATTAGTCCTAACTATACTGCACATACAACGCATGCGCTAAAATGCAATCACCCGCGTCGAAATGCCTGCGCAGGCGCCAAAACATCTGTGTACGTGCTGAACTAAATAAAGCAGTAAGCAAAAATGATAGATCACACAAAATAAGAAGGGATTTTATACCTGTCTGTCGTGCTGGTCGAAAACGCTCCCGCTGAAACGCTTGCGCTCGCACTACAACGCCTGCGGTCGTGCAAACTGAAAATAGAGATCGGCAGGAGTTAGCAGGTAAAATTTTCAAGATTTAAATTCAAATAAACTGGGCGGGAATGACATAAAAACGCTTGCACTGATTTAAATTGGATGCACTAAAACGTCTGCACTCGCGTTGAAACGCATGCGCACGCGGTAAACAAACAGAGAGATAACATTTTTTTTTTTTTTTAAAACAACGAGCAAGAAAATTCAAAATATGTCAAACAGCCACACTGATACGCTTGCGCTTGCGCTGAAGTAGGTTTTTTGTCATGCTGAACTCGTGATGCTAGCGCTGGTTTGCAGTCTCTTGCGCTGTTTCAGAGCCTGCGTCTCACAACTCACAAAAAATCGCAAAAGACATTAGTTTTTAGGGACGTGGGTCCCATCGGGCATGCCAGAATGAAGAGGGGAAAAGACTTGTGAGGTGGATTTAGTTAGAAAACATGCAAGTCAAACATATAATCATATGAAATCAAAGACATAACTCCAAAACACATAAAAACATGAATAAGATGCATATACCTCACAAGATCTTATACCTCTCCCTCAGATTGAGCTTGGTGAAGTGAAGGCACCCCTTGGTGATGTTCCTTTGATTGCTTGATGTGGATGGCTCTCCAATGTTGTGCACAAATGAGATGGATCTTGGAAGATGATGAAGATGGGATGATCAAGTGTGAATGTAGGATGATTTTGACATGATAAGGATGCTAAAATGATTTTTTCTAGACTCAAAAGGACAACATAAGATTACTAAACTTGGAGATGAAAAAATGAAGGGATGAAGTCCTCAATTTATAAGAGGAGAGGAAGAATGGACGATTGAGATGGATTCAAGATGAAGGGCTAGGATTGCTTGTGAGCTCCCACAAGGCCCAAGAGAGGGTGTGGAGACCAAGAGATATGCCTTAAAGACATTTCTTGTCTCCACACTCCTCAAGGTACATTGGGAAGACTTCCCAAGGTACCTTGAGAAGAGCAAGGTGCATTGGGAAGACTTCCTAATGTGCCTTGAGAGGAGCAAGGGATGTGACATTCCTTGAAGAATGGGGAGGAGAAATTTAAAATTCTCCCTATCATGGGGATTAAAGGAATAAGAAGGAATTAAAAATTCCCTGGGAGAGGAGATGCCTAGAGGATTGTGAGATTTTGGAAATCTCACATTCACCTAGGAAAAGAGCATTAAAAGCTTGTGGTTGGATGGAAGGGACAAGGGGTTGACTTTGTGGCTAATCATGATGATTGGCCACTAGCAACTCATTAGGAGGGGATTAGAGGAAATATTAGGTGGGATTAGGAGTTGTAGGAGGATTTGACTAGGAGAGAGAATGAGTGGAGGGAATTAAAAATTAGAAGAATAAGGTTAAGTGAGTTTAGGGAGTTTCTAGAAGAATTTATTAGGTTAATGATGAATTAGAAAGATGATTTGTAGGAATCATGTTGGTTAACTAATTAATTGAAATTAATTAGCTAAGAGGGAGATTTGTGAGGATTTAATTTTTTAGAAGAATAAAGAAAGGGATTGATTTATTAAATAAATCAGTCACATACTGTAGTGACAATATTAATTATACTTAATTAATATCGAGGAGAATTTGAATTAACATAATTAATTATGTGAGGAATTAAAAATAATTAAAAGTAATTATTTTTAAGTGTTTACAATCTCAACAAAGAACGAAAATGTGATTGATAACTTGATTGCATAAGATTGATTAAACACCTTGATTCGATGATTAGATGATTAGGGATTTAGGGTTGATAATGAAACAAAGTATCCTCTTATATAGAGAACATTGTAAGAAATAGAGGGATAAGATTAAGAGGTGTAAAGATAAATGGTCGGCTAGGATTAAATGGTAGGTAAAAGAAATAATAAAATGATAAAGGGGGTAGGTAAGAGAAGAATTAAGAGATGAATGCCATGTGCCATGGGTAGAAAAGACTAATGAATTAATTTTTTATTTTTTATTTCGGTAAAAAGGCCTTAGCCGTATTTTATTAATAGAAAATGTTACAATCTCCGCTCAGTGTGGGCGCCGGTAGGAAAGAGCAGAGAGGAGAAAACCTTCGGCCTTGCCCAGGACCATTGGTCCAGTTAACCTAATAAACTATAATTTACAAATGAACTTTAATAGGTTTTACAATTAGGCTTGTGCAAAAAAGCCCTTCACATATAGAAACTGTGCTTGGTATGGAGTGTTATCTTTCTGTCCACTTCTCTTAGTTCCCTTTTATAGTCCTAGTCCCCTCTATTTATCCTGCAAAACAAAAGAAACCTGCTCCTGCAAAACATATTTCAATACTTTCCTTTGCATATCCACTATATTAACTGTTAGATTCAAATGATGAATACAAGCAATATTATTTCAGTGCCCTCTTCCTTGCTAATATTCTAGACTAGGTGTCTTTTGAACTAGGTTAACATCAAAGATTGTTGTTCCTACTTTGAAAGATTACACAGTCTACAATACTTCTCAGAAATGAAAACACTGTACAACAAAGGATTGATGCTACCGCAACTTTTCTAGTATGAACTTTTAGTAATTTATCATAGTAATCACGATATTGTCTATCTAAGTATAGATAAAATAACATTTGATATTATCATGTAGTAAATACCTTACCCTTCGCTATGTTTATACCGGAATAAACAGTATACTATGCGTTTTGATATAACTATCGCTTCTAACATTCTATGCTGAGGATTCATTATAATAAAGACTAATGAATTAATTAAATAAATAAAGATTTATTTAATTAATAGAGAAAGTGAGATTAATTTATTTAATTTAGGAAAATGACAATTTAAATAAATAAAAGTATTTATTTAAATGAGGAAAGGCTTAGAAGATGATTGATGAATTAATTAAATAAATAAGGATTTATTTTAATTAATAGAAGACTCAGGATAAAATAAATAAATAAAAATATTTATTTAATTAGGCAAGACAATTTTAGGTGTCTACAGTTAGAAGTATGATTGTCGTTGATTTGAAAAGAAGGATCTCCTGATCATGAAGCTATCCTTGAAATTTACATCAAGTGACCAACATCAACTCACACAACTTTGATCTCATATGTCAACACACCAGTACATCTTTGATTACATTGGGTTACACTTTTTGGTACATCTTGATTTTTGTTGAAATCATACATGTTTTAGGAAATATAATGATTTAAGATTTAAGAGGCCCCATTTGAAGTAATTAATTGAGGAGAGTTAGATCAAAGGCCCTTAGATCAAAATTTATTGGATAGAACCTCTCTACTTCTAAATCATACCTACAATGGAGTCTCCTTCACACCTATCAAAATGTTAATAAAAAATCAAGTTTACATTAGCTTTTGGGTGGTCAAATGAATCATTTAGAAGTTTTGTGTTTTTAAGTAGTTAGTCCTTATTATAAGCTTTCCAAAAAGTATAATTTTCAATATATTTAATTTCATTAATATATTATGTTTTATTTCTTATGAATGTAGATTTTTCATCGAACATTAAGAATTGTGCTTCACACAAGTGGAAAAATTAAAAAATAGAGAAAAAAATTGTAAAAAATATATTTTCCCTAGGTATTGATATCCTCATTTCAACACAAAAAGAAGAAGTTAATTCAAATGTATACAAAAAAAGTTATGCATTACGAAATACACCTCTGTCCAAATTACAATTACTCTGTGTTAAAAAATTAACTAAAAAATATATATGTAACAAAAAATTATGAAAAAATATCGGTTTAGTAGATATTGGTGTGAATATTCTATACTTTGAAAATTAGAATTTCCTTCTCGCCATAAAAAATGTTATGCGCTACCAAGTAAATGTCACTTCTGAAAAAATATTGATTACTTTAAATATTGAGTTATTAAAAGTTACATAACACTATAGACAATTAATTTTTAATTATTTAAAAAATATATATTTAGAATATATATGAAAAATATCACAAATTAGTAGTTTACTTCATCTTCAAATCCCTAATGGTTTAGCCACTATAAGTTTAAAAAAGTAAAGATCTAATGCAAAATGTTGATTTTAGTGTCAAGTTTGGCCAAAAAGTGTAACCCAATATCTCATATCTCCGTTACAGTCTCAAATAGCTTGCATATTATTCAAACACAACTCTTCTTCTCTGCTCTTCGTTGAATTTTGCTTACTATCTCCACATCACACTCTCCAATATGCTTACACAACTCAATCATATACATTCTTTATATACAAGATAGATCATCAAAGCTTCAACCAAGTCGGCTTGAACCAAAAATATACATTCCGGACCAAAAACATATATCAATTAGCCTTGACAAGATGCCAAAGAGATGATTACATGAGGATGTTTGGAGAGTTGCGAGTTGAAATGAATCTAAAAATTTCCTCCTACTCAAGATTGTTAGCTAATACAAAAAGTGTTGAGAAAGATGCAAAAAATATAGATTCATTTGATGATGCAATGAATAAGTGTATTGATTGTGAATAAGTAACTTTCTTTGTCTTTCCCCTTTACCATCAAAGACAAAGGCAACAACACCAACACACACTCCACTGCTCCCCTTTAGAGTAGCCACAACATCAATCTAGGAAAAAGAATAGTCATGAAAGCTCCCCTTGGAAAGATGCACCCTCATAATGCACCTAGCTAGAAGAACGAGGGGCAATGACCCCAAGCTTCTCTTGAAGAAACTCAAAAGTATCATTTTTTGCAACTTGTTCTTTTGTAGAAATATATTCCAACCGAACTTCGTTTTGTGATGGATGAAAATGGGATTGAGTAAACTAGGACCTAATCTCACCCTCATTCATACATTGGAATACAAAAGAGCCTAAGGAAGTGATTCACTTTGAGTAACTCTTGTGAAAGAGAGTCAATTTGAAATACTTTTAGGGTTTCTATTCCTTTTTTGATATGAAAGGGAATGTGCTAAATGTGGGAGGATGCAAAACTATGCTAATAGGATGAATGGAAGCAACTAGAACAACCATAAGAACATACAGATACAGAGATGAAATTGAAACACAGAGTAAAGATGTGAGAAGGGAATTTTGATGTGCAACTGTCACTAAAATTTGAGGCTAAATTGGCATGACCAGGGTGATGGGTTCTTTGGTCCTAAACTGAAACATAGAGTACAAATTTGAGAAGGGAATTCTGATGTGCACCTGTCACCAAAATCTTAGGTTGAATTGGCAGGACTAGGGCACTAGGCTCTTTGGTCCCAAAGATTGTACTGAGCTAAGAACTGGAAAATCTGCAAATTGAAGTGATCTAAAGCTTATCTGTCAAAACCTGCCACAGAATGAGAAGGGTTGGGGTACTGGGCACTTTGATCTAGGACTAGATCCCTAGGCACTCTGGTCCTTGAGCTCAGAGGCCAAATTATGCAAATGGACATGTGCCTGCTTGCTGAGACTTCCCAAAAATTTCCCCCTCTAATAGAAACTTGTAAAGGTACCTGCAAGTTGGAAAATGGTGTATGGGTGGATATATAGGGTTTTGTCTTAGTCAAACCCCTTGTTTTGATGATTTTTACCTCCACAAATAGCTAATAAAGTATTGAAAAGTGTGTGTCCCCTAGATTCTCATGTGTTTGTAATATCCTAATGAGTTAAAATGCAAAACTAGAGTTCTACCCTATGTTTGGAGTAAAAAAACTTGAATCAACATAATGTAAATACTTTAAATCACAAATGCAATATGGATCTAAAGCAATAATCTAAAAATCTGAAAATGAATGATATGTAGATCTGAAAACTCACATAGAGATATGAAAATAACATGAAACAATACCAAACCCTAAGGGAGAGCTACAAGCCAATCAACAGTCGATGATCTCCTTATTATTCTTCAATATCTCCTAATGTTCCATTGATGATGAAAAAGGTTGATGAAGACTTGATGAATGATGAATTTGTTGATTGTAGACTCCACATTAAACCTGCACTTTCACTTCACGAGATGTCTCCTTCAATCGCTAGAGAATAGATCCCTCAAATGAGGAAAAAAAAGTTATATATATGAAACCCTAACTTTAATTTTGATCATAGGGTGACCTTGAATTGATTAAATTTCACACAAAGCAAGATTTGAACATTATAATACCACCAAATTAAGATCCCAAAATTTGGGGAGAAAAATTCAGGATCAGTGTGGTGGCATCACATTGGTTCGACCAACTTTTTTCCAAATTTATAGGGATGCAAAATAATGTGATTACAAAGTTAAATCCAGCTCGGTGCGTCAATCCAAGGTGTTTAGATATGCAAACTTGAGCCTGGAAGGTCAAAATAGGACATTTTTTTTGATAATCCACAGTCAAGGCGGTAATTTAGCTTTTTTCATGGAGCTAACAACTAGTCGAGTAGACTCAAACCCAAGAACTCCCATGTAGGAGGCTCACAACCAGCCGCTGCATTGTGGGGTCATCCCAAAATAGTACTTTATTAGGATTTAATTAATTAATTAAAGAAGATGAAATAAAAAGGGGCACACTTAGGGTTAAAGGCCCAATTTTATAATGTGCGAAATGATGAGAGATGACCTTAGATTTAATCAAATTAATAATTAAATGTTTAAAGGAATTTTAAAATTCAAAATGCAACACACTAAGGGAGGTGCTAACCTAAGCATGAAATTGGACAACCCTAATTAAGGGTGTATAATTTACAATGCTACACCTTCTCAACAACCTTCTCCCTTAAGTAGTGATATTTGATTTAAATGTGTTTGGTGCTCAAAGATGTGAACCGATTCCGTCATTTTAAATAAAAACATTGTTCTTATGAAGGTTACTAGAGATACTAAATGAATTAATCTAAAAATAGGCATGCGCTACCCAAATGTGTGTTGTTTCAAATATCTACATAATGATATCAAAGGGACATCTACAATGACATAATAGAAGGGGGATTTTTGTTAAAAACTAGAGTTGGAAATGCGCTGGTAGATATTATACAAAAGTGGAAGCACAAACATGGTATGCAAACTGTTTGACAAAAATGTTAATGTGACAACCCTATGCAGAATGTGCACAAAATGAATTTGTTTAAAAGGATATAGAAACTTCCAAACAAATGCAAATCGCAAGTGTAAAGTCATTTTTTCACAACCTATGTCAGCATCCTATTTGCCTATGAAGAAATGGAGTATTCAGTATGAAAACGCATCGAGCATAATGGAGGTGGATCTTTGTCAAATACTATTGTCAAATTTAGATACGTAAGAATGCAGAATCACAAACAAGGTATCGATGAGAAAAATTCTCAGATCTAGAGTGAGTAAAGTGGTGAAAGTAAACTGATAAAATTGATTTCAACGAATAAGGAAAGCACAAAATTGTTTCAAATAATAAGTTGCAATCTCATTTTGTTTGTGTATAACTAAAATAAAAAAGTTCCTTCTAGATGTGCATAAGTATGCAATGTAACAAACATAGAAGCCAAAAGGTCCAAATCCAGAATCCCCATAATACAAAATGATGAGAAAAAGTCTTAAAATATACCCAATAAATTACAAAACATTGCCCAAACCCACTTGCGTGCTTTGTCTAAGCACTGGTAATTCCATTACAATATTCTAATCAACAATAAAGCTATCACATAGCAAGATTCTGCCAAGCGCTAAGCATGCATCTCTAAACTCTTAGTGATTGACTTACATACCTATGTGTTCCATTCTTGGTTCAAATTGGTGAGCAAAACTCCATGTCACTCGCAATAGACTCGTCTTCTTGATTGTGATGGTTATTCTTCCTCCCTTTGACTATAGCATATTTCTTTTATCCTTTCCAATTATGGACTAAAGCAAGAATACTAGCTTCCCATTTTCCCTTCCAGTAATATTGTCAAAGTTCTCTTAGCAAGGTTGTCTATGAATTTTTCTTACTTGGTTCAATCGACTCCCCCAATTGAATTCTCTTTCTCGAGCCCTCAGATTGCCCTCTTTTTTTTCTCCTCATGAACCGTGTCAAAAGAAATAGCTATTAAAAAAAAGGAAGATAATTTGATTGTAATAGGAGATAACAAATATCCCCCAAAATGATGGACAAGATTATAAAGACCCCCCCAGTTTTCTAATCGATTTCCCTATTCCTCTTGTATTTTCTCCAGTTATCATTTTTACCACTTGATGCACGTTGAATTTTTCTGCATATGTGGCACTCCTAGCTTCCTTAATGTGTGCTCGGATCTCTCTCTCACTCTACACACGTGCACGCGCGCACACATATATAATTCAATTATTTTTCAAAGACATTCATAATCTAAACTAAAATAATATATCTATTTGATTAGATACCAAATGTTGTTTTTGCCATTTTCAAATAATGTAAAAACAATTAAATTATTAAATTTTAAATACACGGATAATTAAGTGTCATGACATCCTCCCTCCCTTAAGACGTGCATCGTCCTTGATGCATTATCAAAGCAAATAATTATATAGACAAGATCAAGAAGTTCCATATCAGACATGAATAACAAATAATGGACTTTAATTTTCATCAATTATTAATTTCTAAACACTCAAGAAGATGAAAACATACACATTCATAAAAGCAATCATCATTGAGGACAAATTCTACGTGAGTGTGTGGATTCCATCACTACCATTCAGTTCATGAGGCTAGACTACCTCTCTCCAACAATGTTCTCTTTCTTTGTGTTTTGGTGTGTTGACATAACTATCACACTTATAGAAACAACACTCACAAATTAGTCCGTGTTAGTGTCCAAAATTCCAATTGAAATGAAATATTTCTCAAGAATTTTCTACTTATCAAATAACATTTAAATTATTCTATCACACGTACTTGCACTTACCTTTGTAGTTCCATGATTTGCCCGAGTCTTAGGTACTCTTTAACTTCACTCTTGTTATATCCTTTATTTCTATACCCACTTGAACTATCTTTAGTTCATTCATAAATATCAACACTTCAAATCAAAATTATTTCAAGGTTCAATATTTCAATGTATAAAGGTTCATATATAGATTATAAGAATTCAAATGAGAACTACAACATGTTTGATCACAACTTGATCATATATAAAGAATAATTAATCTATTATTCATATGTACCTTTTTGAGTGTGATATGTATAGTCGTGTACCTATCTCTTCCATGCATACTCGCATATCACCTGAAAGATTAGTAGTTTCACTTGGCTAACTCATGTGACCTAGGCATTATGCCCCATCTCATCAATATCTAATCATGTGACCTAGGCACCATTCCCATCTTGTCACTATCTAATCATGTGACTTACACATCATTCCCATATCGTCACATCATGCATATAGCATAAAAAAATTAATATTAACATCACATTCATGCAGACTCAAATGCAATCGTAACATCATTATACCAGAGTTAAGCTATATACACTCACTTCACTCAAAATTAAGCTCATAGAGCATCTATATCATTTTATGACTATCCATGCAATGCATCTCACAAATCAACATTTGGCATTCACATCAACATGCATTTCATTCAACATTATTCACTTCATGCATTGTATTTCATCTCTTAACATTTCACAAACAAAATATTTCTGGTTCAATTAGGATATTAATATAAGTTTACAAGATTGCCACATTCTCCACTATCTACTCCCTTGGACAATCTATCAATGTTCATCGTGAACAAGATAGGGAACGACAATTTCACATCATAGGACTAGCAACATAAAATACATTAGCCTAGTCACCATCGGAATGAAAAAGAAATCTCAAATGGAAAATAACTCATAAACAACTCAAAGTTGCAAAAATGTGTGAAAATCAATAGTAAATAAAACGTGTCCAAGAACCTTGAAATAAATGAATGAAAAATCTTTCCAGTGACTATTTATCGTAATAAAGTTCAAAAATTTCATAGCTAACCCTTATAACAATTCAAAATTTCATCAATAACCGAAAAAGAATCATCAAATTTGTAAAACAGTTTCACATAAATTGTGACTAACTCTAGTCACACGAGGGAGTAGAAGCTACACAACACCTTGCGTCCAAGGTGCGTTAGAGAACATGCCCATTCACACATCAAACGAGTCATAAGGTTTCAATGTTATGCATATCTATCAGTTGTTCTTAATCAAGAATTCAAATTCAATTTTAGACACTTATATAGCCTTAGTGCATTATAATGATATTACTATGCAAGAGAAAACCATCATTTGATCATGCATCTTAAAGCTTGATGTGTCTATCAATTTCTATTTACCGACTTTAACAATTTCATGCAACATGCAAGATGAAACAAACAAACACATTTATAATCTCTTAATGAGTTTTCATTTATTGTATATAATATGCTAAGTTCTTTTCCAAAGAAACTAATGAAAATATGAGATCAAAGTCCTTTCTTAAATGATCTATCACAAAAGGTTATGCTCTTTCTTGCATCACACATGTAAAATGCATCCATATTAGGATTAATACAAGCATAACTCAAACATTTAATTTGTGGATATTGTAAAAGTACAATCATCATTCATTACCTTAAGTGCATTATTCACCAAAATGCAATTCATATTTTCAAATCGTCATCTATGGATATGCTATTTAAGCAGACAATGCACAATCACAGTAATCAATAGAGTGCACAAGTTTAAGAAAACATTTCAAGGTTCTATCTAACCTTCACAACTCACAATCAAGCAAGGGCAATCAATTAATCACACACACAAAAAAACACGTACGTATAAAGTCTTAGCCAAAACTTGTATGCAAAAAGGGTTTTGCCCCAGAAAGCTGTTATTTTAACTTATAAGGGGTTTCAAGCAAGGGACACTTTGCCTTCTTGTCAGGTGTAACAACATGTAGGAGGCTCACTCCTTCATTTCTCAAATTGATCCACATTGATTCAACTATAGACTCAATCTCTAAGTACTTGCGCACACATACACTAAGCACTGCCTAATTGGAGGTTCATGCGATCGAGTGTCACAACTTAATTTGGTGAAGTCCAGTCCCTATTGCGGAACCTAGAGCTCTGATACCAAATATAAGGACCTTTGTATTATTAAAATATTAAATTTACATAATTACACAAAATTACAGACACACTTTATTGATTAAACCATTATGCTCAATATAGAAAAGAGTAGATAAATAATATTAAAAAATTGACATAAATTTAAATTACATGAGCCAAGAGATTGGCAAAACACAAGGAAATTATTTTAGTTACAAAAGACCATGAGGTTGATTACAATGAATATATAAAATGAGGTTGATAATCATCCTAATAGCGGCTCCTAACATCTATCTCCTACGGACATACCACTGGTGAGAACACTATTAGAGCGCTTTACCGCCCAACTGCAAAGCATTTACGCTTCCTCGGAGTTCTTCCCGACACACATAACTACCAACCCTGCACGAGAATGTTTAGCGACTCGAAACTGGCAAGAGATAAAATCTAGTGCAAATTAATGTATAAAGTTTAAGCATCATTTAAATTGGTTGATAAGACTTAGACCTTTACATCAAATTTATGACAATATGCCTCTAAGAGATACAAAACTTTTATTTGTTTATACCACTATACAATAACATGAATTGGAATATAATACCTTTTTACTAGATAAGGTAAGGAGCAACAGCTTTACATCGACAATAGAATGGATTAACCAAAGGAAATCATTAAACTAATTGACAAAGTGCGATAATGTAACAGTCTTATGTAATGCTATGGTTGTGGAAATTTTTTTCTCGTAAATGTGAACCGATTCCATCATTTTAAACACACATTATTCTTATGAAGGTTACTAGAGATGCTAAATGAAACAACTAAAAATATGCATGTGCTACCCAAACGTGCGTTGTTTCAAATATCTCGCATAATGATATCAAAGGGACATCTACCACAACATAATAGAAGGTGGATTTTTGTTAAAAACTAGAGTTGGAAATGCACTGGTAGATATAAATGCAAAAGTGGAAGCACAAACAAGGTACGTGAACAGTTTGACAAAAATGTTAATGTGATGGCCCTATGCAAAATGTGCACATAATGGATAGTTTTTTCAAAATATGGAAGATGATTCGGTTGCAATAAGAGAGAGCGAATATTCCCCAAAATGATGGACAAGACTGTAAAAATAATTCCCCCCAATCTTCTAATCAATCTCCCTATTCCTCTTCATCTTTTCTCTAGTTATCATTTTTACCAGTTGATGCACGTTGAATTTTTCTGCATACGTGGCACTCCTATTCCTCAATGTGTGCTCAGATCTACTAAGTGGTGCTTTTAATTCTGTTTCCTTATAAATTTCCACTTCAGACTACCAGGTGAGTAAATGATAATATTCCTTAATTAAAGCTCAATTACTCTTTATCAAGTAAGTGGTACTATGATACATGTTCAAAATGATACAGTCATTTATGACTTTTACTCATTAAATAAAAATGTAGTTAAACACAATAGAACATTTAATCTATATATATTATTTTTTTCCTCTTTCAAATATTTTCCAAATACAATCATAATCTAACCTCAAATACAATATCTATTTGATTAGATATCAAATGTTATTTTTTGCCACTATCAAATAATTTAAAACAATTAAATTATTAAATTATTAAATATATAGATAGTTAAGGGTTGTGGCATTCTCCTCATTCCAGGACACCAAAAGTGGATTTAAAGGACAAAGGGAAAGCCCCTATGATGGATGGTGGTCCAAATAAGGATGGTTTCATGCCTGTTAAGCCTCGGGCTAAGGGGAGGGCTCAAAAGAGGTCTTATTGGGATAGACAAAATGATGAGGGCTTCAACCATTTTGAGGTGTTGGAAACTTTGGCCTTGGAAGAAAGGATTTTAGTTGATGTGACTTCTAGGGCTACTATTTTGGGTATGGATGTTGTGCAAGAGCCGAGCATTATTTAGGAAGTTCATTCTCCAAATATATTTTGTGTCCAAGAGACTAAGCTTCCAGTTGATAGTATGCTTCAATGTGCCTCTAGTATTTGGCATTTTGGTTAGTGTTATTTTAGTGGTTCTTTGGGTTGTTCTGGAGGTTTGGCCCTTTCTTGGGACTCGAGAAAGATTGTTCCTATTTGGTGGCTTTCTAGTCATTCTGCTATTTCTGTGGTAACCTCTAGTTTGGAGTCATGGGGAGGTTTTTTTGGTTGCTAATGTGTATGCTTCGATTGATATGTGTGGGAAAGCTTTTCTTTGGTCTCATACCAGGTATGTTAGATCATGTGCTCCATATTTTCTTTGGGTTTTAGCTGGTGATTTTAATTCAGTGTTAAGTTTGGAGGAGAAAAGGGAAAGGGGGTTAGCTAGTTGGGTCCTTCTTCTCATCTCTTTTGTGAGAATGTGGAACTCCTTGCTTTAACTTATATCAAACCTTCTAATTGGCTTTGTACTTGGACTAATCCACAATGTGGTGAGGAAGCTTTTTTTGAACGGTTGGATAGATTTATGGTATCCTACTACTAGGTGGGTGGTGGTTTGGTTACAACTTCTACGATCCTTGACTAGAGGGGTTTTAATCATTGGTGAATTAAATTTTCAGCAACTTCTTTCTAAGTTCCTAAGAATCCTCCTTTTAAGTTTCAGCTTATGTGGCTTCGTGATTATTCCCTAGATTACTTAATGGTTTAGTGGTGGAGAGATGGTGGTCCTTCCTATGGTATTGCTATGTATTATTTTGTTAAGAAACTGTACTTTGTGAAATTTCAACTTAAATGATGGAATTGGTCGTTTTGTGGTAATCTTCACACTATAAAGAGGAATATTCAAGAACAGCCCGATGTTATCACTATTCAAATTCGAGATTATGGTTTTTCAACAAATTTAGGAAGAGTTGAGTCTCAGGTTGTGAAGGAGTTGGAGGAGTGGGAACTTTGTGAGGAGATTTTTTAGAAGCAAAAGGCTTGGATTAATTGGCTTCAGGCAAGTGATAGGAACACGACTTTTTTTCATAATTATGTGTAAGCTTGTCTAAATAGGAGTTTTATTTTATCTTTGGTTAGTTCGGAAGGGATTCGGTTGTCTTCTCTACAGGCATTGTCTCATGAGGCTACACAATACTATTCTTCTCTCTTTACTAAAGATTCAATTCTTGCTAAAGATGAGGAGAAATGGTTCTTGCAAGTTTTCCCTTTTTAATCACCAATGAGATGAATGAATCCTTAATCCATCCAATCTGTCTATTTGAGTTGGAAGAGGTTGTTTTTGAGATGCGCAAGGGCAAAGCTCCTAGTTCAAATGGGTTTCCTATAGATTTTTTTTCAAGAATTTTGGGATTTTATTAATTGAATTTTCTAGAGGTGGCTCAATAATCTCATGGTAGCAAACAAATGCTTCAAGTCTTGAATTCTACTTTTCTTGTCCTTATTACTAAAAAGGACGGAGCTAATCGATTGGATTTCTTTAGGCTCGTCACTCTTTGTAATGTGGTGTACATAATCATTTTTAAATTGATTGCAAACCGGCTCAAAAGTTGGCTCATATCTTTGATCTCGAAGGAGCAAGGGGGATTTGTGGCTAAGAGACAAATTGTGGATGTGGTGGAGATTTCTTCCAAACCCATCCACTCTATGGTAGAGTCTAAGGAGAAATCTCTGTTCATCAAACTAGATATGGCCAAATCTTATGATAGACTTAAGTGGCATTTTTTGCAAAAGATTTTCATCGCCTTTGGTTTTAGTTAGGAGTGGGTTAGTTGGACGATGAGTTGTGTTACTTCTTCGTCCTTATCTATTGTTATCAATGGCAAACCTTCTCAATTATTTGGGGCTTCTATGGGTCTTTGCCAAGGCAACCCTCTCTCTCCCTATTTATTTATTATTATGGTTGAAGGCCTGGGTAGACCTATTAAGTCTTGGGTCTCCCAAGGATTGATTTGGGGTTGGAGCTGGGGTAATGGGTTGCCTACGCATTCTCATCTCCAGTTTGTGGATGACATTGCATTTATGGGGGATGCTCATCTTTGTGAAGCTGAATCTTTTAGGCGAACAATGGATATTTATTTTGTTGCTTCAGGTTACAAAATCAAAAAATCAATGAGCACAAATATTCTATTTACTCTGTCAACACTCTAGAACCTATTTAGAGAAGGATTGCCAATATTTTGAGGTTTCTAATTGGTTCTCTCCCTTTGCCCTATTTGCGTATCCCTCTAGTCATTGGAAGGCTACTTAGGCCATTTTGGTAGGACTTTTTTGATAAGTTGTGTCAGAAGGTTAATCACTGGACTCATCATTGGCTATCCACTATTGTTAGGATGACTCTTCTTCAATTTGTGATCTAGGATCTTCCTATTTACAAGAGTTTTGTTCCGGCGGCTCTCGTGTATTTCCTTAAGGAATTTGATGCTTTCTTGCACTAATTCCTTTAGCGTGAAAATTTGCATGCTTCTAAGTGGAGTTTAGTTAAGAGGGAGTTTGTGTTTAGTTGAAGAAAGAGGGTAGCCTTGGTTTTCGTTTGACAGTCTTGAATGGGCAAGTTCTTGCAACTAAATTATATTGGCGATGGTGTACCAATCAAAATCAGGTTTGGGCTCACATTCTCACACATAAGTATTTAAAAGGAGTTAACATTTTGGATGTTCCTCGTTTTCCTTTAGAGGGAAGGGGTTCTATGATTTGACACACTCTAAAAATAGGAGCTCATTTTATTAAGAGCATAATTTTTTTGATTTGCAACACCCTCTCAGAAGCTATTTTTTGGTTTGATTCTTGGGATGGTCATCCTCCTATTCTTTCCAGGTATCCACACTTACAACCACTTTGTGATAATTTTACTATAGCTGGTTGGAATACAGTCATGAATTATAAGACTGCTAAGAATATAGGTTGGTTGCTAGTTATAGATGGAAGGATTCTTGTGAATGGTCATTCAATGGGTTGGAGGAGGCTCGCAATGAGTTGGCTTAGATTCTTGCTTGTCATAAGTGCAACTCCTTGGCGGGGAAGGACATTTTGACCTGGGATAGAGATTCTTTTGGTAAATTACTTTGTTTCTATGGGGTACTTGGAGCTTGATAGATAGCTATTTGGAGGATTAGAGGACCCTTGGTGGAAACAAGTGTGGAACAATTTTTATTAGCCCAAGTGTAACTTTTTTTCATGTGGCTAGTGGTTCAGAATCAATGTCTTACTTGGGATAATTTGTGCAAGTGGGGCTTCCTTGGTCCCTCTTTGTGTGTTTTGTGTCATAATATTAAAGAGTGCGTCTCTCATCTATTCTTTCATTGCTTTTTCTCTAAGGAAACTTGGCACTTCTGGTGGAGCGTTTGGAATTAGTGTTGGTGTAAATTATTTCTCATAATTACACTTCACTTAAGTTGACTTAGGATAATGCCTCTCATAGTAGTTTGGATATGAGATACTTAGGGAAGTGTGCACATAGGGAAGTTGCTTGTAGGATAAATTCCACCTTTTGTGTTCTTATCTTGTTGTTAGATTCCAAGTTTGGTGGGTGATCCACCTCTTGTAGAATATTTTATTATTTCACCTACCTACCTTCACCTACCCTTGTTTCTCATTGGGCCATATGTCATGATTGTGTGCTCACATATCCATATGGCCTTGCCTTTATATGCAGGCTCATCTTCCTTGTATTGGTTGATCTAGTTGATCATATTTTGCATTTTTATGAGATTACAATTTGTTCTTATCTATCTTCTATCTCTCTTGTTTGTGTTATTCATTGAGCTCCTGATCTTGGTTATTTTTGAAAAATTCTTACATGGTATTAGAGTCATTGGGGCTTCATTGAGTAGTCTTTTTGGAGAGATCTTTGTGTGTTTTATTATCTAAGGAACAATGAAATTTGGGAGCATCCTATGCCAATTTCGACCTCACCATTGAGTCTGTGAGGCTATTTCCATGAATTTTGAGTATGGATTCACCTATTTTGGGTGAAAGTGCATTTAGGGGCATCAGAGAAAAAAATTAGCCTATTAGACTATACAGTACAATTTTTTTAAATATATATATATATATATATATTCTACGATTTTTTATTATTTAAATTTCTTATTTTTCAAAATTGCAAATTTTTATTGATTGTAAAAGTTTTATTATTTATAAAAATAAAAGAAAATGGTTTTTTTGTTTGTTTGGGGGGGTGGGGGGTTCGTTCACCCCCACCCCCACTGTACTTGTCCTTTCCACCATTGTTCTGCACGATTATTCCTGTACATCCTTGACAACCTTGGTTTCTACTCCTCGCATGCATCATCCTCCAGAGTCACCTCCTCATCGCTCATTGTGCTCCCACCGACTCGTGCTACCTACCGCCGATTCTTGGCCCGAGGTCCACCTCTACCGCACTTCATTTTCTAGCTGACCACTACATCGTGACCCCCACCGCCGCGCGCCATGCCACCCGATGGTTCTTCGCATGTTGGAGCCACCACCACCAATAGACCCCCTGTCTTCCTGGCTACCGCTCAAGCCAGCTTCTTGTCACCACCGCCTGTCTCTACTCTGCCTTGTGCACAACCCCAATCGAGGCTGCCATGCGACCTATTTTTTGCCATGGAAGCACCACATGGTGCAACTTGATTTGCTGGATTTGTACACATGGCATCCATCTCAACTTGTTCGTACATGTTACACAAGCACCACATACGTAAATTGTACGCACAACTAGCTTGCCACACAAGCATATTAAACCCCCATCATTGTGCCATGTCATCAACCTTACAGGTCCACACCAACGCCATGTCATCATGTCCGTACGGGCACTCTAGCACACAGTCAGCGATTCGTACTTTGCCACGTCATTATTTCGTATAGTTGAAGTCAACATTCCATACAACCACGCATGGGTATTTTGCCCATAACGACCATATGACCATCAAATTTAAGCTCATGAAATGTTGACGTTAGCATTTTTGTCAAAAAATTTGACCCTTCTCTAATGAGGTTTTTGACTTTGCAGTCTAACTTTAAAGGCTCATATCTTGGTCATTTTGAGGCCTTTTTTGGTGCAATTTTTTTTATTTGGACTAATTTTTCATGCTCTCCACAATGGTGTGGTTAGTTCCTAATTTTATTGGACAAATTTTTCAAGATTTTTAGATTTTCACAACTGTACTTGTCTAATCCTCAATTCTGCAACTTCTTGGGCTCCGTTTAGGCTCATACAACCTCCTTTTCAAGTGCTGTTTTTTTCAAAAGTGCATAATTTTTCATTTGTATTTACATGGTACTATCAGTTTTTCACCATTTTGAGTAGAAAGTGTAATTTTAGTATTTGGTCCTTTTTAGCCTATTTGGTACTTGTAATTTGCTTGGATCTCAATTTAGATCTCTTGCATTATTAGTCTTAAAATTAAAAGCCCACTTTTCCCTTGTTTGCAAGTGGCCCATTGCACTCGCACTAAGTATAAAGTGTTGAATCATCATTTTTTGGAGGGGGAGGGGTTCTTTGATTGAGTGAATTTGGAAGGGGGGGTGTCTTGTATGATTGTGCCTCTCTCTATCTTGTGCTCTTTCATTTTGTTGCTATGGGTTCTCCTAAATTTCCACTTTTAACTCCACGTAATTATGCTTCTTGGAAAATTGATGTTTGGAGTAAGTTAATGGAAAAATGATTAACTCACTATATTGATGGAACTATTACAACACCAACTAATCCTAAAGTTGATCCTAATGCTCACATGGAATGGCTCACTGAAAACATTATGGCTCTCGAAACTTTGAGGAAGTATGTATCAAAGGATCTCATCTTTCACATTGAGAAGTGTACAACAATTAAAGATGCTTGGGATATCTTGGGTAAATTAAAATGGCTAAATTGATGAGATTAAGGGCTATCAACTTGATAATGATCTCACTATGTTGGATCCCAAGAATTTCGATACAATCCAAGACTATATCACCAAGGCAAATGAGCTAAGAGCGCAACTTAAGGATTATGTCATTGACAAGAAGAATGCACAGTCGGTCTACAATTTGTTGACAAAGCTTCCTTCAAAATATGTAACATTCATTTCTAGCTTCCAAACCCATCACTTAATAGTGGGTAGTTCTTTCACTATGCCCTCATTTGATGCATTCATAGAAATGTTGATGTTAGAGAAATCAAAGTTGATGAGCATGGGGATTCTCAAGTCTTCAAACTCCAAGGCTTTGGTGGTTAATCAAGGGAACCAAAGGAATCAAGGGCAAGGCAAGAACCAAGATCAGTCTAAGCCAAAGCCACAACAAGATAAAGCACAATCATTCTCTCTAAAACAAGGCAATTCTACATCCTCACCTAAGGGGAAATCATATAAGGAGAAGATTTTTTGTGCATATTGCAAGAAGTCAGGACATGATGAACACCATTGTTACAAGAAGGATATTGATTAATTGAAACATCTTCTTGAGAAGAATAAAATGAATTTTCCTTCTAGAATGTCTACTTTAGCTTCTTCTTCCAAAGAAAAGGAATTTGATAAAGGAAATGATCACACTTTTGGGACAAGTAAAGGACAAGCTCTTTGTGCTACTACAAGTCATGATTCAGGGAGATGGCTTCTAGATTTAGGAGCTTCTCATCATATGACATCTTCACGGACTATGTTCTCTTCATTTGAACCTTACAACATGCCACAAATTTTGATGGGCAATCATACATATATGAGAGATTGCATTGCTTTGCTTGCGTTGCATTTGTACATGGGTACCTAATATGACATCGTAGTCGGGACCCATCTTGCATTGTTAGCTTGAGTCTACATTCCCCTAAGTTGCACTTAAAGGGGGGTGTTGGTGTAAATTATGTCTCATAATTACAGTTTACTTAAGTTGACTTAGGATAATGTAGATCTCATAGTAGTTTGGATATGAGACACTTCGGAAAGTGTGCACATTGAGAAGTTGCTTGTAGGAGAAATTCCACCTTTTGTGGTCTTATTTTGTTGTTACATTTCACCTTCGGTGGGTGATAGATACCTCTCGTGGAATATTTTATTATTTCTCTTACCTACCCTCACCTACCCTTGTTTTTCATTGGGCTACATGTCATGATTGTGTGCTTACATATCCATATGGCTTTGCCTTTATACACAGGCTCATCTTCATTGTATTGGCCGATCTAGTTGATCATATTTGGTATTTCTATGAGAATACAGTTTGTTCTTATCGATCTTTTGTCTCTCTTTTTTGTGCTATTCATTGAGCTCTTGGTCTTGATTATTTTTGACAAATTCTTATAGTTAGGCTTGCTAGCTTGTCTCCTCTTTGGCTGAGGTTTGGGCCCATTGGGGTAAGCCCCTTGTAAAGATCTCATTTCTTTAGGTCACCTATGTTCTAGGACCCACTCTCATTATTTGGCATATTTGGTTGGAGAGGAATCATAGGTTTTTTCATGATGCTAGGATGGTTGTTCAACACTTGTGGTTGAAAATTATTCACTCTTTTCGTGAGACTGTCTTGACAAAGTGTGACTTTGTTTGCGGTATGGATCTTGGAGATGTTGATATTTGCAATTGGTTCATGTTCCCTCTTCATGGTGATGACCCTTCTCTTGGAGGAAGGAGTGGTAGGTAGGTCACGAGGAATACATGCAAACATCATTTGTGAAAGATCAATTGGGAGGGTCGATGGACCCCTCAGGGAGTTTAAAAAATTAATATTGATGGCTCTTCTCGAGGGAATCCTGGTCATGCTGTTATTGGCGAAGTAGGGTGTGATAGTGCTAGAGATGTTCAGTTTCTTTTTTCTATTTATAAGTGCCTTCATATAAATAATTACATGGAGGCTCTCACCATTTTCTATGTTATAGAGCGTTGTTGTATTTTGGGCTGGAAAATGATTATTTGTGAATCTGATTCTTAGGTGGTGGTGACTTTGCTAAAAGAGCAACAACTAGATGATATCAGTTAACACTTAGCTTTGGTTATTAGACAGATTTCTAGGTCATGTGACTCTTTGGAAACTGTTAATTTTATTCACATTCAGGGAGTGGAATGGAGTAGTAGATTATTTGGCCAAATGAGCTTTTGATCGAATTTGGGGTTGGAATATCATGGATAAGGAGCAATTATCTTGAGAATTTTCTCACATGTTGGATCAATTAGTGGATATAGACAAGGTTGTATAGTTCTCTTTTCTCTGCTAGACCGTTGACCCTTCTTGCTTTGTGCTTCTCTTGTTTTAATTAAATTTTTACCCATATTTTGATGTCAAAATAAAAGAATTAATCTTTAACATTAATATCATTTATTACATATTAATACAAATTTAATCTTTGTAATGAACATGAAATTACTTTTTAGTAGAAACAATCAATGTTCTCTTTTTAAGAACATTTAAGAATGCACAATAAATAGAGTTCGATATCATGGACACATTACATTAATTACCATGGCTGCAATGAATGCCTCTGATATTTTGTCTTGAAATAGGTTTTGAAGCAAAATTGGGTCATATTTACATAAGGCATGTTTTACAGAGATTATTATTACATATGCTTGCCTTCTCTCCTTTCTATATAGAAGGTAAGATTTTGGAGAAGTTAAAAATTAAATCATTACTATTCAATTAATTTATTTGTTATGATAGATAATGCGAGAAGTGTTTCATGATAATGGATTTTTCTCTGTATTTTTATTTTGAAGACAATTAGATAATCAATTTATTAGTCCCGCCTATCTATAGGCGGAGACTAATGTTTTCATCTCTTTCAATTAATTTTGCTTCGTAAACTGTGTCAAGGATTTATTCTAAAGTTTATCTTATAGTTTAGGGTAAATTATTTTTTAATTTCATTTTTCTTTCTACTTTTAGATTTTTCTGATTGGTAGGATACTTTTTCCTGGGGTTTTTCTTTTTTTCTTTAAAAATGAAAAGAACTGACCAATCAAAGGAATTTATTTTTTCTTCCTTATTGAGAAGGGCGACCTGACTTCGGCCATCAACGGCGTGCAACAAATGAAAGACCATTTGAGCATCGGTAGTCGTTAGATTTTTTTTAAAATTTTCCGTTGTCGTTTTCTCTTTATTCCAGTTTCTTTGTATTCCATCATCACCGGGTTTCTCCATCATCATTGTTTTCCGTATATTTCTACCTGTTTTCTGTGACGGGTTGCACTATTTCCACTGTTGCGAGAGAGTTTTCACTTTACTATGCTCACTTACGGAGGAAAGACTGGTGTGCCAAAAGGATAGCATTTAATGAAATATTTTAATTTTTAACTTTTAAGATTTAGAACTTTATATTATTTTTTTACATAAGTATCACATTGTTTTTTTTTGTCTTCTATGAACACGGAAGGGATATATTTTCAAGTTTGAGAATAATTTTTTTTAATTTTTTTTTTAAATTTCTTTTTTAAAAGCTTTTATCAGTGAAGTAATAAATATAATATATTAATATTCGTTTTATACTTAAAATTTTTAAATAATAAATTAAATGTTTAATATTTTAAAAAGCATATTCTTATTTATTTTAATGATTATTATATAAATAATTAAGTGATTTTGAAATGCATATTATATAAAAAGTTAATAATATTATTATTTAATTTTGATAGATATATATAGAAAATAGTAAATTAAATATAATTATTCTTTAATTATATATTTAAAACTTTCACATAAAATATTGTATGTTTCAGATTTTTGAAATTTTGGTTTTTATTCATTTTAATAGTTATAATATTATAGCATCTATAATATATAATTAAATTATTTTTAAGATATATATATTATATGAAAATATTCAATAATACAATATATGAATATGAGTTTTATATTATAAAAATAATAATTAATAATTATATATTTAATATTTTAAAAATATATATTCTTATTTATTTTAATCATACGAGACACACACATATACATACATACATACATACATGTCATTTTAAGAAATATATTAAATGTAAGTTTTTACTATATATATTTAAAAAATAATAATTTTTTAGTTATATGAATAAGATTTTTGAATCTCTTTTATTTTGATTTATTTGAATAGTTATAATATTATAGCATATATAAAATATGATTAAGTGACTTTATATATAATAAAAAATTAGTAATATTATTGTTTCACTTCTAAAAATACAAATAGGTAAATAATTGTAAGTTTATAAGAAAGATAACTATTTTTTAAAATAGTAATATGAAAAAAAAATATTATGAATTGATAATTTACTTTTTCAATAGGTTTCATTTCACTTTTAATTTTTTAAGTATTTTGGGTTTACTTATAATTTTTAATATAAAAAATAAAAATTTTGGGTATACTTGGCATATGGATGTTGACTACTACACCTTACATCTATTTCCTCCCTTATTTTCATTGTATTTTTTGTTTTTTACTGTGATTTTTTTAAATATTTTTTTGTATTTTTTAGTTTTTAATTATGATTGTATTTATAATTTTAAATGTAAAATAAGCTCTTGAATCTAATAAAAAGTCAAAGAAAGAGACTATTTCGAACAATCAATAAAAAATAAAATGAGAGTCTATAGTCAAACACAATCAAATAACAATTACACCCCAATATAGAGAGTAATCATAATAGAAGCATATAAATACATTGAAAATGATAGATTATATCAACTCAAAAAATCAATGAAAGCTAGATTATATCAACTCAAAAAATCAAAGAAAGAGACTCGCCTTCAAACATAAAAAAAAATTAACAATCAAACAATCAAATTACAATTAATAGTCTAATAACAATCAAACAATCAAATTACAATTAATAGTCAAACAAATATTAGCAATTACCGCCTTCAAACAAAAAAAAAAAATTAACAATCAAACAATCAAATTACAATTAATAGTCTAATAACAATCAAAGCACCGTTTCATTGTTAACCATGTATTATCTTAACTAGCTGCAAATATAGAAGGGTAATTTTGTGTTTATAGATGTCGTTTCCCAAATCTCTATTTTAGCAATTAACACAAGAAATATTATTGGCCTAGAAGAACACGGTACATGTGCAGTAAATACGAACAATTTACATGAAATATTCTTTTGAATACATGATGTATCCATGTTGTTTTATCCTCTCTATTGTTACAAGTTTTCTTCGTATATGGCTGCAATGCAAACTTAACCATTAAGTTCTAACCATTAAACTCTAAATCGTGAAAAAATTTGAGTAATTCTAATTCGTCTATGTCTTTACAGTATAGTTAACTATCTCTCACAACAAACATTCGATATTTATACTACTTAATTGTTCTCAACAATTCACTGCATTGCTAACAAACATTCGATATTTATACTACTTAATTGTTCTCAACAATTCACTGCATTGCTAGCATGTTTTTAGCTAAAGGCAGGGACTCATGCTGTCTCACAGCTCTTGTTGCTGCTGCTTCCATCAAGAAGCAATCCTCATTTCGTCTAGAGAAATTTTACTGGGGAGTCTCTTCGCAAAACTATACCTATATTTGTCTGAGCATCTGGCTTGTCTGAATTTAACATCCATCCACCTAAATCCCCAAAATATTATGCCAACGAACAAAATGACAACTACAAAAAGTTTTTAAACTGTTTTCTTTTGGAGGCTAAAACTGATAACAAAATTGGGCGATTTCATTCCACATTGCTTTTTTGTTTACTGTGCATATATGATCAATCTCGTTCACATGTTGAGACATGATGGCGTTGGAAGCAAGAATTGGGAATAAACCATGGTTAACCACAATTAATTGCCGTTTGACACCAGACCTGTGCTGAGTGAAACTGTGCAGGTGGTTTTTTGAGAAAATATTTTAATTGAAAACTCCACAAAAAAGCTGCAGGTTGTTGAAGAAACCACGAATTATTTGCATATTATTGAATTGATTGTGAGTTTTGTCTGTTTTCTCAAAATTGAAAAAATCACCTTTACTCACTCATAAATACTAGGTTGTTTAATTTTGGCTTCATTTTCACAGTTTTTTACTTGAGAATGAAATTTGTTTAGAACATAGCTAACTAAGAATTCATTGATCAGGGATTCAAAGAATTGTTTTCTTTAAACACTTATGGTGTACCCTACGGCACATCTTTTCAGTCGTATTTAGTTTTTCACATCCCTTTAGACATCATCTGATGTGTTATTAGTTTTTTGGTTGTCTTTTGAAAAAAACACCTCCACTCACTTATGCGTACAGAGATTTAAAGTTTTACTTTCATCTTTTACAGTTTTGAACTCCAGAATTTTTTTATTAGAGAAAGTGAATGGAAGAATTTGAGATCGAAGATTTGAATAATTGTTAGTCATCAAACAATTGGGATGTACGCTAGGGTAAATCATTTATTAGTTGATTTTAGGTTTTCACATTATTTCTAGCATTTTTTGATAATGAGGATTTGATCATCTTGCATGAGGTATTTGCTGATCGTGACTGCATTTAAAGGGAGAACCAGGATATTGAAGTATCGATTTCACATTTTGACTTCTTGTAGCTTGGAGGCCTCATAGGCTAATTGTGATTTCAATTTTTTGTTTTGTACTCTAAATTATAAGTTATACCTCATTGACCGAGAATTTGAGTTTGGTTGGGAATTTGAGGGTCTAGGCCTGAGACAGTTTTAATTGGCGACATTGAACAGATTCTATTTTTATTTCCTATGTTTGTTTCTATTTCTACTCACTGTACTTGGCATTAAATAACAATAATAGATTTTTCTTACCTTTTTTCAGATTATTTTAACTTTTTTTATATTAATTTAGGTTAAATACAGAGATTATTCGCTGAGTTTCATAACATTCAAAAAACACCTGCTCTCAGAGAACCCAGCATAACATAGTTCCCTCAAACGACTGGAAACCTTTAGGCTTATGATTTAGCCATTTTATCAGAGACATCAAAAAATTTAATAGTCTGGAGAAAAAAGGACTATAAACGATAATGGCAGATTTCCAACTGCCTAGAACCAGAGTATTTAAACATGAAAGTATGAAGCCAAAATAAAATATATACAAATTTATGATTAAGTATCGGGTAGGGAAATTGAAGTATCAATAGAAGAGGGCCTAGCTTGCAGTGGGAAGGTCGGGTTGCAGCGGCTCCAATCTTGCTCGACCACGACCCACGCTCCTACGACCTCTGCTCGAGCCACCTCTGCAACTCTGCTCAGGTTTTGTTTCTGCTTCTGCAGCTTTCATAGGCAGGATTCCATTCATCTTTGCAAACTAGAAGAGATCCTCCTCTTTTCCTTGAGCCTCTGGGTCGTCTCCTAAGAATCTCCACTTGAGATAGCTCAGACTTACGCTGGCAAAGACTCTGTGTCTATCCAGTTCTTTACCCTTCAGGTCAAGTAGGAATGGATAGTATTTGATGAGCTCTCCGTGGGCATTGAAAAGAATCCGGTTGCTTGGCCAGGGTGCGCCAGAGTCATGGAGGGCCTTATTCAAGATTTCTTGAAATTCTTGGAGAATTTCCACTGGAAAGAGCTCCCTGGTGAGATTCCAAACCGATTGCTTGGGTAGCTTCTGGTCCAACAGAGAAGCCACAAACCTGGAGGAGATGCTGGTGTTGTCTCGCGGGTATTCATCCCTGCTCAAATGGGCACTACCCAGAATCAATTTGACTGCAAGTAAAACTGGAGGATCCGCATGGATAAGGAGACGCTTAAGTCTCAAATCTATTATCCTTTTGAAAGAGACTTGGCGAGTGGAGGCACTAAGTGATATAGGAGTGTTTGCGTCGAAACAAGAGGTAGGCCTTGGGTAAACACTCATGATAAAACCAAACGGAGGCTCAGAAGACATGGTGGCCGAAGGAAAAGACAGGCGAGAAGGGAAACCAAAGAGAAAAACCAGAAGATGCAGGAAGGAAAGAAGGAAGCGAGAGGAGGACGCTTCGGCAAGAAAATCGGGTGCACGACTCAACAAGTAATAATGAAGATTAGAGGGGCAATAAAGGCTCACGTGAAGGTGGCGGAGAATAAATGCCCAGATCGAGCCAAATCTACTCAAGTGCAGATAAAAGGATTAACCTGTGGACAACTCATGCAAAAGGATTGAGTGACGGTGCTCTCCAGCTGGAGCTTCGAGAATCCCATTTTTGTGGAGGCAAAGTTTGATTTAGCGGTTTGTTAGCAAGGCTAACCCGGACCCACCATGAGCCCTAGGTTTAAATGAACACTTTAATTTGAAGAAAGGAGATAGCTGTTGGGATCAACCGCCAAAAAAGAGCGGGTCATAAGCGTTCAAATTTAAATTTTGCGATCCACCAACCTGCTAGCAAAGAGCGGCCCCAAAAACCTGTATGAACAAAGCTTGTTAGCTTGTCCGATCTGCATTACCAGTAAGTTGAATGCCCTGAGACCACCAATGAGTGAAAGTGCCTTGAGCTACTGATTTTGATAAGGCATCTGCCACTTCATTCGCTTCCCTGTAGATATGTTTTGCCTCAAAATGTTCAAGGCTGTTCAAATTTTCTAGGATTCTTTCCAATAATGCTTGGAGCCTCCAGTTGGGGGTTTTCTTTTTCCTTATAGCATTTATTACTATCTTCGAGTCTCCTTCCACTGAGACATTTCTAAGGCCATGGTTGATGCAGTCCTTCAAGCCAAGTAGCAGAGCAGTGAACTCTGCTATGTTATTGGTGTCTGGAGGGATTGACTTTGCCATTTTCCCAATAACTGCTCCTGTTTGATCTCTGATAACGTAGCCTATTCCGGAAGGGCCAGGATTGCCTCTGGAGGCCCCATCAAAGTTCAATTTTACCCAATCTGACTTTGGGGGGGACCAGATTGCATCTTTTCTTGCCTTGGTTTTTTGGCAAGAGGATGAAGGGATAATAATGCCTTGCCACTTTACATTGATATTTTCATCCCATGAAGAAAAAACTTTGGACTGGTCCAAAGAAAAGGTTGTTCTGCAGTTAACTGGGTCCACTATTGCCGATTCAATTGAGTTCAAAATTGATTCCTGTCTCCTAGCTTTGCCTTCAAATAGCCTGCGGTTCCTTTCTTTCCAGATTTCCCAATGATGGAGACACTTCCAAAATTTGGCTCAGAGAGCTCTCCTTAATATGAAGGGGCCAACTTTGGAAAAGAGATTTGATTTCATTCGGCAAGGCTATGATCAGATCCAATTTGGCACAAAGCCATCTCCAGCAGTTGGAAGCAAAAGGGCAATTCAAGAGGAGGTGGTTCACTGACTCTGATTGAGCTTTACATAAAATGCATCTTGAAGGACCTTCATAGCCCATTCTTGTGAACTTATCTGCAGTTAGAATTTTTTTCCGGACTGCCAACCATGCAAAAATGCCCGCTTTCGGTATGACTTTGGAACTCCAAAACATCTTCAAAGGGATATTGTGATTGCTTTGCTCTGCAAGGCTGACTAGAATTCTGTATCCATCTTTTGAATTATACTGTCCTGTTTTGGAAGGCGCCCAGATAAGAGGGTCTTCTCCTCTTCTGGGGTTGATGTTTCTTGCTTCTAGATGACCTAAAAGTTCATCTAGATCCTCCCTTGGAATTGGCAAGCCCTCCATTGATTTCCATCTCCAGCTTTGTGGGTTCAACATGTCAACCATTTCCAAATAGTCTTCAACTCTGGAGCCCCAATTCTGTTTGAACCAGTGTTCTGTAACAGGGATATGGATTAGATTTGCCAGAGGTGGATAACCACCCCAGGAGTCCTCCCAGAATAGGCTAGATGAGCCCTCATGAATATCCCAAGAAATCGAATTTGAAACCAGATTTCTACAAGAGATAATGAAGTGCCATGTTCTGGACCCCTTGGGGAAATTGCCTGATCTGAGGATGTTAAGATAATTCTGATCTGGGAGATACTTTGTTGCCAACATTCTAACCCAAGAAGCATTAGGGTTTTTGATGAATTTCCAGACTAGTTTAGCCCCTAAGGCTATATTTTGCAGTTTAAAGTCCTTGATGCTTAGACCACCCATTGGTCTGGGCTTGATAATTTTGTCCCAAGCTATTAAAGCAATTTTATGCTTCTCTTCGGTGTTTTGCCAGAAGAAATTTCTCATCTTCTTGATTATGAAGGAATTGGCACTAGATGTTAAGGATAATATAGATAGTAGATAAATTGGAAGGGCCGAGATCACTGCTTGGATCATCACTAGTCTTCCCGCCCAAGATAGCCATTTGCCCTTCTAGGAATTTGCACTTTGTTCAACTTTAAGTTTTAAGGGATCCCAAAATTTAGAGTTCCTTAGACCTCGATCTATTGGAATGCCCAAGTAAGTGCATGGAAGACATCCTTCTTTGCAGTTTAGAATTCTGAGAATTCTGGTCTGTAGTGAGATTGGAGTTGTGAAGAAGTAGACTTTAGTTTTATCCTTATTTCTTAATTGGCCTGAAGCCCTTCCATACATCTCTAAAATCTGATTGAGATGGGTGGCTTCCTTTACATTTGCTGCCCCCAAGAGAAGATTGTCATCTGCAAACTGCTGGTGAGTAACTACAAAATCTTTAGTTATTTTGATTCCCTCTAACTTATGGTTGACATGACTAGCTTTGATTGCCCTTCCCAGAGCCTCCCCCATTATTATGTAAAGAAAGGGAGAAAGAGGATCTTCTTGCCTAATACCCCTTGAGAAAGAGAAAAACCCCGCTGGTTTACCATTAACCAGAATTGAAAATTTGGGCGTTGAGATGCACTCAAATACCCAATTTATCCATTGATTATCAAAGCCAAAAGCTTGCATGGTTTTACAAAGAAAATGCCAATCTACACTATCATAAGCTTTTGTAATGTCTAACTTTATTATCATACCTGGCCTATTTGTGCTTTGGAGGGTGTGGATTGCTTCTTGCGCTACGATCACTCCATCAAGGATTGAATGGCTAGGAACAAACCCTGTCTGTTCTTCTGAGATGATGTTGTTCATGAGAGGCTTCAGTCTGTTAGTCATCACTTTTGAGAGGATTTTATAGACTGTGTTGCATAGGGAAATAGGCCTATAATCTCCAAGATTTTCTGTTTTCTCCTTCTTTGGAATGAGAGCTATGAAGGTATTATTTACTTCTTTAAGAATTTTCCCTGATCTTCTTGAGCACTCTAGAGCTTTTGAGATTTCCTAACCTAAGATATGCCATCATTTCTTATAGAAATCTGCAGGGAAGCCATCCGGCCCTGGTGCCTTACCAGAGGGGAGCTGGTTTAGAGCTTGGAATACTTCTTCCATTTTTATTTTCTCATTTAGCATCTGATTTTGTTCATCTGATATAATCTTGGGGATCCCAGACAACAACTTTTTTTGGTCCAGTAGATGAGATCCTTCATTGTTGTTCAGGAGATTGGAATAGAAGGAAATAATCTCTTCCTTTATTTCCTCCAGGTCCTCTGAGATTTGGTTATGTCTAGTTTGCAATTTAGATATCCAATTCTTTCTTCTTCTGATTTTTGTTACGTTATGGAAAAACTTAGTGTTTTTGTCCCCCATTCTGAGCCAGTTCTCTCTAGATTTTTGCTTCCAAAAGATTTCTTTTTTAGAGAGGATGTCTTCATACTCCAATAAGAGGGACCTTTCCTGTTGAAAGGATTCTTGATCCATACCAGCCAAGATAATCCTGTCATTTAGGGCTGCTAATTGCTCTTCTATAAGTCTTTTTGATGAGAAAATGTTTTTAAAATGCTGGGAGTTCCATTGGAGCAGTTTCTGTTTGACTAGTTTTAGCTTTGCAATGAAGCAAAAAAGTTTTGAACCCTCAAATGATCCTTCCTTCCACCAATTTTCTATCAGTGTAAGGAAATTTGGCTCTTTCATCCACATATTTTCAAACCTAAAAGGAGTCCTGGATGATCCCCGAGTGCCTTGTAAAGAGAGCAAAATGGGGTAGTGATCCGAGCCTGAGCAAGGGAGAACATTGCAAGAGGGAGTAAAAGGAAAAAGAGTCAAATCCCCTTGCCAGAAAAATCTGTCTATTTTTTCTGCTATATTACTGAAACCTTTCCTTCTGTTTGTCCATGTGAAGGTGTCTCCTGAGTCTATTTCCAGAAGGCCATTCCTTTCAATCCAATTATTGAAATCCTGCTGGGCATTCCCTAAGCGAATGATTCCTTCCCTCTTATCTGAAGCACTCCTGATAGCATTAAAATCACCCCCAATAAAGACTTGTTCTTCAGATAAGGTGGACAAAACTCCATCTCAAGAGGACCATGTGAGTCTCTTTTTGAACGAGGACACTGGGCCATATACATTGATAATGAAGAAAGAAGTGTTTGACTGAAGATGAGTGGTTTTGGCAAGCATCCAATCCCTACTAGATGCAATGCCTTCAGCTTTAATTTGAGAGGACTTCTAAATTATCATTAGTCCTCCAGAGGCACCTTCTGATGCTATTGTCATTTGGAGAGAAGCTTGGAATGAGGAGCTAATCCCATTTCCAAAGGCAACTGCTAGCTTTTCCTCCAATTTAGTTTCTTGCAATAGGATTAAGTCTGCACTGACCAAAAAAATTTGTCTTTTGATCACCCTCTGTTTGTTAGGGGCATTGAGATCCCTAACATTCCAAGAAAGGATTTTCATTGTTGTTCAGGAAAGGGGTTTCCCTTCCCTACTTTCCATAGATCCAATAGTTTAGATTGATTCTCCGCCATTCCATCCTGAGATCTGGTCTCTATGAAAGACTTGCGGCCCTTTTTGGGTGGGGTTGAACCAAAATCCATCTTCTCCATGCCCTCCTGGTTCTGATGGAGCCCTAGCTTCCTTTTTTCCTTGATCTGTGAGTAGAGAACTGCCAAGGAGGTGTCCAATATTGCATCCTGGTCTTCCTCTCCTATCATGAGATTCTACAGAAGATTCTGAGCATCGTGATCAAGAGGCAAATCCAGACTGTTTGACTCAAATGGCGGGGAGAGCAGAAAGGGGAAAGGAATTTCCGCTGAGAGGTTAAAATGATGCTTGGGGGGGGGGGGGGGGGACGGTCTGAAGAAGGAGAAATCTCTCCCTCTGATAAAAAAGTCTCAATATTCTCCTCCATGTCTGCTTTAAGATCCTCTTCAATAACCTCCTCCTCTTGTAATATTTTTGAAAGATGAATATTTTTCCATTTAGTGGATTTTGCTGTGTGGAAGGAACCCCTGGAGTTCTTGCGCTTAATGCAACTTTTCCTTTTGGAGACCTTAGTTGGAGGTTGTGAGAAAATATTGAAGGCTCCTTTGCTCAAGGCAGGGTTTTTTTTTTGCCCAAACAAACTTCTAACAACCTTTTGGGATTGAGGCTTGGCAATCGGTGATAAAATGAGAGGTGGTCAATTAACAAGGGAGGGTTGGGAACCTTGAGGAGTGAGGCGTGAAGACGGGGGATCCAGGCATGCAGGCTTATTTCTAAGACGCAGACAAGAGCAAGGAGGGTGGAGGGCCAGGGAATCTAGAACCACAATTGAGACCGGGAGAGAAGTTGAGACACTACAAAGGGGCTGGCGAAGGGGCTTTGATAAAGCTTGGGCCGATACTTCAGCTGCTAGGTTCGGTGCAGTATCCTGATCCAAGGTCCTCTTTTGAGAGTTTGGGCTAGCAATGAGTGGTTCTGGGTGCTGAAGAGGGAGGTTGAGGGCTCCCAAAGATGCTGCCAAGGAGCTATTATTAACTATTTGGTTCCTTAACAAGCATTTGCCAGGTACTCCATTACCCAATCTTATCACCTTTTGTTTCCATCTGCCCAGTTCCGAAATGATCTCAAGCTCACTATAAAAGCCTTTGGAGAGATCAATCTCTACATAAATATTTGCTATATCCTCATTCTGACCTTCAAAGAAATTTGCTTCAATCCCTACCAGAAAACCAAGCGCATCACCAATCTTCAGGGGTGACTCTAGGCACCAAAACTCGGATGGAAGGCCTACTAAAGATAGTCAAATAGGAGTTTTCTCAAATCTGTGCTGAGCTGGATCAAATCCTAGTTTCTAGTCAAGGAAGTGGAAGGTGGAGCCTTGAAAGAACAAAGGATTGCCTTTTGTGATTGCTTTTTTTAGTGCCGCATCCACATATTCTATGAACAAGAAGTCATTCTGCATTTGTCTAACTACTATAAGATCCGGGAAGGAAGATTTCCACCAATCCAGAATGTCTTTGCTTGTCCCACCAGTGCCACACCATTTCGCAAAGAAGGCATTCTCCTTGAGGCAGGCGAGCGAGGGATTTAAAGAATTTGATGGAAGCACAAACAGTTTGCTTCCCATAGATTTCCTGGACCATTTATGATCCTTGCGCTCAAAGGAAGGTTTAGGCCATGAGGAAAAGGCATTTCTGGAGCCTGTGGCACGCGAACCCCTGTTGGGCAAACCCATGGCACGCGAATCCCTGTAGGGCAGCCCTGTTGTAAGGGGAAGACGGTTTTGCAGTCTTTGGCAATGAGGTTGCTGCTTGGAAGAAAGAGGTTGCTTGATAGAAACAAAACTCTTTTTACAGGTTGCAATAGGGATGCAGTTTGAACCCGTCGCAACTTTCTTTGCCTAGGAGTCTAAGCTTTGAAACTCCGCAGAAGAATTTGGCCGAAAACTCTAAAATTTAGTCTGCTGAAAGGAACTCTGGAAAGGGGGGCTTCCTCGGAGGTTGAGATTATATTGGTGGCTCGGAAAAAACTTACGAGGATGACGATTAACCAGGGTTTGAGGCCGCGACGGATTTCGATTCCTCGGTCTATTTTGGAGAGAAGATCTATGGGGAAGGTGAGGAGGGAAGAGACCACGAGAAGTCCAGCCATGGTTTCTCGGAGCAGCCATGGTATATCTTCAGATAAGGGTTTGATTTCCTTGGAGGATCCTCGATACTGCTAGTTTCTTCAGATGAGCAGATATTATGATGGCATTTTTTTTAACTTTTTCTAGTTACCTTTACCTACTTATTTTTTCTTTTACTTCTTGTGAGTGCAGATGAAGTTTGCTTGGATGAATATAGCAGGAACCGGAGAGTAATTTTTCAAGGGTCTTTGGAGCAAACCATTCCACAAGAATTTCAACAGTATATTGAAATTCTTTATGGTTAAGAAACCAGCGAAGCGTCTGAGGAACTCTTCGAGAAATTAAGTTATTAACTCTCTTGCTGTGAATGGTGATGAGTTTGACAAGATTACTTCTAGTTGTCAAGTATTCTACAGATGAACACTACTCCAAAGAAAACATTTAAAGTGTTGTACAGAAACCTTGCATCAATTATCTTCAGGAAACCCTTGTATATTCAAATCTGTAGGTATGTTTTGGATTGCTCTGCACTTCCAAAAGACAAAAATTACATAATTCAGAAGTTGACGAGTGTTAGTGTTTTTTTAGGTTGAGATGGCTGAATTGCATGCATTGAGAACAATTCTGCAAAGAGATTTTGTGGAGAAGTTGCACACAAGCTTCACTTCTGATGTTTTCTCTCTAATTCAAAATTCAACACAGGTATTGATGTAGCGATGCATTTCTTTTAAGACTTACATTTGAGATATACACAATCAATGGTGATCAACGCTGCACAATTTTGTGGGATTCAGAGGCCCACCTCTCTAAACTACTAGATGAACTCCATGGTTGCAAGCATAAACACGATTGGTGTCCCCAAATCACTATTGTGGGAACCAAACTGCCCTTGTTGCTGGTAGGGAATTGCCCATGTGACTTGCAAATTGCCCATGTTGCTAATGAAATTGCTCCCATTGTATATAGGTGATGTAGAAACAACAAAATATCTTATTTGGGCACTAGGACTCCGAAGACCCCCAAAAGGCTCCTAGGCAACACAAGATCCCCAACAAGGTCATCAACCTAACTAACCTTTGAAACAAGTTTTCAAACTCAAAAGACAAGAAGGGTATGAGACCCACAATCTACACTAAACTAGGCATAACTTAATATATGATCTGTTAACAATTGGTTTGAAACAATCTTTTCCAATGATCTTAAGCTACACCAAACCATTCTTATAGATCATAAAACACCAATACTTATTTTCACTAAAAAACTACTATTGAAATGCAAGCATTCATTTACACAAGATGCGACAAAAGAATGTTTGATCAAAGTACGACTTCCAATATCATATGGTTGAGATCACATCCACATGACCATTGAATTCCCATCTTTCACAACATCCAATATAAGGCATAGCATTATTAAACCATCATTTTCTACCACTAGTTCAATTTAGAACTAATAAAAAATAATGATAGTTTCATTCAAAACAAGATTCAATTTCAACTCATTTCAATAAAATGACAAGATTACAAAGTGGAGATGTCATCCCAAACATAGATGGATTGCACACCAATATGAAGATGGGAATAGTACACAATCACAACCTTTCCATGTCCTTGCAAACATCCTCGAAAACTACAAGTTACAACTTACAACAAGGTTACATCTACTTCAATATGACAAGATATGATACTTCAGAGCCAACAAGACTTATTGAATTGCCTCACAAGCTCCATGTATATTGCTATGAATTCACCAAGCAATCAATGGTGATCAACGCTGCACAATTTTGTGGGATTCAGAGGCCCACCTCTCTAAACTACTAGATGAACTCCATGGTTGCAAGCATAAACACGATTGGCCTCTTACACATAACATACAATTTTTTTATATCAAAACACAATTGGAAACATCAATCCAATTGACCAAGGAAGTGGAGGGTAGTAAATACGAGTGGCTTTCCCCTTGTTTTTCAAAACCAGGCTAGGAATAGAGTAGATTGAGTAGGTTTCAATAGCAATTGCCCTTTTGGGAGCAATTGTGAATGCAACATTCCTTTTTAAACATCCATACAATTGTTGTACAAGCAAGCTCAAGGTGCAACATCCCTTCTCAAATGTAGTGCCGATTAATCTTATATTTATGTAATACAATACACATGTTGAAGTCATTATTTATTTTATAATTGACTCCTGTGTTTATTATTACGATGATAACATCTTTTCAAACATTGCATCTCCCAATTACAATTCATTGACTTCTAGTCTCCTATGAGTATTCTCATTCCCTACACAATCAAAGTGTCCACCTTTTCGAATGGCCCTTAAGATGGGATAAGCCAACATTTACATACACACGGCCATATTTCACCTATACAAATTCACCACTCTTATTCATTTACCATCCCACAAAACAAAGCACGGAAAGAAGGTTCATTTCTCAAAATCACACTTTTTTAGTTTTCTTCAAAAATGTTAAAAGTCTAGGTCTACCATTAAAGAAACCTTTGATTTCTTAAAAAAAAATTCACTAGGGATCTAGCCTATAAACATTCCTAAAAGTATCCTCTTGTCCCAAAATTTGCTCAACAAAGCAAAAATACAATCACATATATATTTTTAGGAAATTTGCAAGAGTTTGGGTACAAATTTACATTTTTGAAACTAAATTAAAACTACTTAAATCAAGGAAAGTGATTTCTAACAAAGAAGCAATCTTTGGAACCAAACATCAAATACTTATCCTTCCAAACATCAAATACTTATCCTCGCACCAAGATTTTAATTTCATTTATTGAAGTTTCCTACTCATTAGAAAGCTTAAATAACAAAGAACAACACCTCAGGAAACAATGGAAAACGATGGAGTGCAATTCTTTACCCACAATAAAGCCTAGCAAAACCTTAATCCAATATTTTAGTTCCAATTGATATCCCCAAAATTTTTTCCAATGCAAACCACTAGCTCCCCGTTTGCTCTCTTCCCAAATTAGAAATTGCTTAAAGAAAAATATGAAAATGAAATTCACTTTTTCTTAAGAGGTAAAACCTAACTCAAATATTCAATTTCCTTTTCCAACAGACATATTTCTTTTGGCTCATATCTTAATTTCAAACAAATATCTCATCTCAATCCCAATAGCTAACTTATAAGTCTTTATGCACCTTCTAGACAATTCACAATTATCCCCGAGAAATACATGTAGGAACCTCATGTTGATACATGATAGCTTCGGTAAGATAAATGATTGAATCAGAGATAAATGAAGTCTCTCATTCAATCATCTATCTCATCGATAGACTATAATAGACTTCACTTATTATTCCTTTGTTCTATCATCTGATATTACTATTATAATTGCTCTCCTTATATATATGGTGCATTATCGGTTTTACCGATTATAATCATACAAACTGATGTTAAATTTACGATCATGCTAGGATCATATTTCATGATTTGTGTTAATATATAAACATTGCAATCTAACAATAAACAGTAACCTTGATGCCACCAATTAGTTATCGGGCTTCATTGTTATGCATTGACACCGATTAATATCGGCATTCGATTGGTTACGTATTGCAAATGAAAAGGCACGATCAAGTGGCATCTTGATCGACCATGTCTAATAGACATGTCCAAGTATTAGTATGTTGGTATTCACAAGCAATAACCAACCAATACAAAGCAATATATAATTTGTAAATAATTGATACACAACTACAAGATGAAGTGGAAGGGATAGGCACTTGTGGGCCTTACACATATCTATACGTGGGAAAAACCATTTTGAATGAAATACCTGGAAAATCCTTTTGAATAAAAAACCCCACCTTACAAAGCAGTGAACCAATGTATTCCAGCAACATTTCTGTTACAGTACAATATTAGGATTGTAGCCTTAACATGGAGATCACCATCTTTTTCCTTTGGAGGAAATCTTGGAGCATAACCCTTACATTGAATCATCCACTCTTTGTAACCTTAACCCAAGCACCGAAATATATGCTTATGGAAAACCATGTACCAAAACCACACTCCAAAAAGACTTATAAACTTGGTTAAGATTTCAATTCCACTTTGTAACCTCCCTCTTACATGCTCTTATGTGTGTCAGAATTTCCCATGCACTTACAATGGCATAGATGCTCTTATGTATTCTTACAACGATAAGATTGTTATGAAATCTCTAAGAAATCTTTAGATTTATGTGCTAATTTTCACGTCTTAAGGGTATTTTCTTACTTCATCAAACATATTTTTATACTTTTGACAGGCCATTTTTATGGCCTTTTTCTGTGACAAATATCAGATACACACGGTCTACATTCAAATGTACATAAAATTTCATCTTAGTAAGAGACACTGCCTAAAACAAAATGAAAATATCCTTCTAATAGTGTATGAGAAGACATTCTTATTTCATTTTTTACTTTACTATGGATGTCACAGAATTTGTGGATATGATGGAATACATTATTACATATTTATCTGAGAAAATAACTTACACTTATGAATTACAGCAGGTGTGTAAAGGAGGAGAAAAGATGCACAAGGATCAGATATTGAAGTTGGCCAAGGGCTTCCGAGGGAGGGCGAAGAATTGCATACGCATTGCTAGAGAGCGTGTGGAGAAAGCCCTTCAGTACTCCTATAGAGATCGCCGAAACAAGAAGCGTGACATGCGTGGTCTCTGGATTCAGAGGATCAATGCTGGTACGCGCTTATATGGGGTAATTTTTGGACATTGTACTAAAACTTGCTAGAGAATCCAATAGACCAAACTTGATCCAGATTTGTACAATGCATACCGACTAACAATAGAGCCATTTATTAGAGGGTGTACTAGGTTTTTTGCATTATTTCTTCCAACTCGAGGTTTTTTACTTTTTATTAAAATTATATTCTTTCCCATGAAATTTTGTAATCACAATCTCTCTCTCTTTCTCTCTAAACAAAAACATGATTTCTTGAAGTAACAAGATTACAAGTAATCTTTTCTCAGACAACTGGGAGTTTTGTAATGGTGTTTGCTTGTATACAGGAAGAATTATTGCAATTATACAGTTAATTGTTTTATCTCTGAAACCAAATTGAACTTACACTAACATGCTAATAATTATCATTTAGTGTCAATGTGTATTTGACAACTTGCCATGATTTCTGCTAGAGCTTCAAGTCATGAAATTGTCCTGAAGTTTTTCTGAGAAGCTAAGGATATTTTTTTGACCCTCAAATCCTTTTCCTGTATTTATTTCTTGAGTTGTTTGTCGCTCCTAAAGGTAATGTCACACATGTATACTCAATTCATAAACCATGCATGCAATAAATGCAACACTTCTAATTATAGGGATGTCGATTAGGATTTTAAATGATCAATATGACCCTTGTTTAGCTTTTTAGAAATCTCATTGGGATTTTTCTTCATCACAGTAATTTTAATTATGACTAGCATTGGCAGATTGTTGATATTGGTCCTAAACAATCGCCCTGTGAAGTTCCTTTCTCAAGTCTTGGGCAGCATTGCATATTTTTGCTTTGGAAATTTCTAATGTCCAGTAGCCATGTAGACATCAGAGACGTCATTAATGCAATATTGAGGAGACTGATTGGTAATTCTCATATGTCCTAGTCTCCTAGACCAGGATATTTCCTGAAAGCTTTGATGGCTCACCACACATCTGTAAAGGTTGTCACTATGTGCTTGCACCCATGGGCCAGGTCTTATACATTCAAATATTCTAACATTTATGATGTGATTTTGAGAGACAGAAGGTATCAAGTTGCCTTACCTCCTTATTTCTGTAAGAAGGGATTCCTGCTCTAAGCAAGAGCTCTGCTTATATGGGCATATTGATATGCATTTAGAATCCTAAAGTCCATCTGGCTTTGTTTTCAAAGTGTTGTAGTGTTTAAGTAGAAGAACCAAAATAAAGAGTTACCAGACAACAAGTAAAGGTCACATTTGAAGCTTTGCCATTATTCTTCATCAGAACAATTTGTTTAAAATGTTGCAACAGATTGTTGCTATCCACGAGTTTCCATATTTGCAATATAAATTCAGATTCTTATGTTATTGTCTCATGGTTCCAGTAATGTCTTTTGAATGCTAGGTCGACGTCCCTACACCCAACTACAAGAGTAAGAAATGGAAGATTAAACTGGGGGGCTTTAACATATTAGATCTTCAACCATTACTGAAACAACCTAATATTCCTTAATGTTGCTCTCTTCTCATAGATGAGGAGACTGGTATTATTGAGGTGCGTGCCTCCCTTCCTTGATACAATGTTCTTTTAGCTGAAAAGTGCCACATTTCCATGGGATTGTGGAATGAGAGTTTTCTCGCTTTTGTGCGAATGTACCTCAAACTGTATATGGATAGGGTCATGCCTGTTTGGTTTTCTAAGGTTGGGTCATTCTAGCAAGAAGTGCCTCACTTACCCCTAAACCATAGCCTAACTGGTAGGAGCTTTTAGGTAAACATTAAAGCAGAACTTGGAGAGAGCATGGTGGCAGGCTTAAGTGTGTATTATCATCATGGTGGCAGGCTTAGGTCTGTGTTATTGTACATGACCTGTGTAAACATTTGATTGGTTCAACCTTGATTCCAATTATTGTACATGGTATGGTCACTATGTATTATTGTTTTGGCACGCTTAGGTCTGTATTATTGTGCATGATCTGTATTATTGTTTTGGTTTGTTGTGTGTGTGTGTGTGTGTGTGTGGTGTTTGGTTTTGTGGGTCTGGGAGTAATCAACTCTGTTAATGCAAAGGTGACTAGTTGTGATGATGGTGCCGCATGGGCACAAAGGCTGCTGAAGATCTCTGCCTTTTGTAAAGTCAATGCTAAAACCATAGTGGAATTGTATAAATCTTAGAGTATCACTGCGGTGCCATGTGTTACTATACAAGCTTGGATTGGTCATGTAGGATTGAGTCTGCTCATTCGAGGGTGGATTAATTGAGGGACCATTCTTTGGCTAACAGGTGGAAAACAAGGAGCATTCTTTTTTTTTGCATCAAAATCTCCAGAATTATTAGAAATTCAAGTGACATGTAGAGGCATATTGGGACAGTGGGGAAACTGCAGCACTGCAGGATGGAAGTTGAAGCGTCAGTATTCTTGTAGTTTCAGTTTTCTTGGACTGTAGCCACTTGGCAGAATTATTTTTCAGTTATTGACATTTGAGGAAGGCCAAAAATTACTGCATCAGTTTTTAGCATCTAAAGCTTCATTCTAAAAGGGTTTGGCTGTGGATTTTGACAGTTGGGGTTGAACAGAGAGAGATTAGTTCGAGGCCATGTTTGGTGTTGAAATTAGACTTTCAAATTTAATGGAAAACTCAGAAACTGAATCTTAATTGATTTGCTGTTTAGTTTAGTGACTTTCAGAATTAGGCATAAACATAAAGATGAACAATAATGAAACACGACACGCAAATACCCTGGGAAAACCTCCTAAGAGGAAAAACCCAGCAATAAAGACCCACAGGTCTGATTATGCATTCAATTCCAAAAGGTAACAATGTGTACTTAGCTGCAACTTAGATCTGAGATCTGTATTCTGCACACTTGCATAAATCTGATCTGCTTCTTTATCATGAACAGGTTTGCACTAGGTTCTTACTTCCACAGGGAATAAGTCTGTCCTTTCAAGTGAATATATTTGCTTCGGGTCTGTATCAGATCTGCACCTTGAAGAACTTGCTATCAACAGCAACAAAGTATCAGATCTGCACCTTGAAGAACTTGCTATCAACAGCAACAAAGTATAAGATCTGCACCTTGAAGGACTTGCTATCAACAACAACAATATTCGCTATGATCTTGAACAAATTCGCTATAATCTCCTTGAACAGATTCACCAAGTTCAGTAACAACTTTCACACCTTTAAAGCAGATATCCTTTTTCGCTGTTTTGTGTGTGTGTTGAATGGCAAATGACTATGTTATATATAAGTTCTAACGTGCAAGTTTTCCATTGGGGTCGGCCCCATATTTTGGCGCCCATATTTTATATTTAACCTTCACACGTTACCTTAATTGTTCTGCCCTATTTAAGGGTCACACGCTACATGGGAATAGGACCCAGCTGAGTCTCCACGTTACATCAAGAAGAAGGGCCCAGCCCTATAAGGATTCGAATCCTTATTTATTTTCTTCACTAAGTTACAATAAACTAACATTTGGGAGTTCGGGTTCTTCACTTTTGAGTGGTAGAAAGTGAACAAAAAGCATAGCCTGACGTTTTCACGTAGTAATTAGGCATTTCAAAATGATTTCTTTAGGCAACCCCTATTTGTATCCATTTCCAATTGGGCATAAGTGGTATGAGAGTGATTTGTGGTTTTGCCCAAAGAATTCCTAATAATCTTGTAGTAAGAACACCAATACTATAATGGCAAATAAGGAAGACCCACCCAAATCTGCATAGTGGAGAATGAAAAGAGGGATACCATTTTTTAATGCTTAAATTGTAATTCTTGGAATGATGGTCTATAATTGAGAATAGCCTTTCTATTATTATAAGACAAATTCCACCATGAAGAACCCTTGAGCACATGAAAGATATCAATGTTTGCCTTGCTAGGGGTTTCCAAAGCTCTGTAATCCAACCGTGTAAACTATTGAAGTGGGGCCAAAAACCATTGAATCTTTCAATTAAAATGTGTTGCTTCAGTATTTTTTCTCTCGGGTTGACATATTTATCATGGTCAAAAACTAATTTTGGAACTTGTTCTACTATCGAAGTTCCCTTCCAAATCAATGATTTACAAGCTTTTTGTTGCAAATCCAAAATAGGAGATATAGATGAGTTATCAAAACTTTCTTAATCAGTACCATGGCCTCTACAATCAACTGATGATTCTAATTATTTCCACAGCAAGCATCATGGAATGATTTTTAGTAGTTAAGATTAGAAGAAGCCTCTAATGCAAATACATCCACACTAGGAGCAACATGTCATGAAATAGCTGTGCTAGAAAATCTCAAAAATATAAGTGTCCATAAAATTTGAAGAAATTCCACCATCTAGGTGTGGTGCTTGAGTGGGGGACTTTTAAGTAGATTTAATCTCATCATTGAGTGGAACCATAGATTCAAAAAAGGGGTTGACATTTATAGAGTCCTACCTATTACCCATAGCTTTGAAGGAATTTGAAGCCCATCGTTTGGATTGTTTAGTGCACGAGTTTGAAAAAATCCAAGCATGAAAATAATTGCAAGGAGTAAAAGACATTACCAAAATTTACTATATACATAGTAATTTCTATATTTATATATGATTTTTTTTTTTTGATTGGGTAATTGAAGGAATTTGTTCGGACCCTCATCCATACTAAATAGAAATAGAAAACATCCTCATTACAATTTAACACCTTGAATCAAAATCTAGGGAAATTGAGAAAAGACAAATCGCTACAAACATTTTTAGATTAATAAGAACATAAATGAGATACAAAACACCTTGCTAGAAAATCCAAAATATATTCACCAAAGAAAATAAATTAGGATTGGGTTCTCCTCTTCTTGGGGAGCCACGCCCACTAAGAGTCCAAGCCAATGGACTCCTTCGCTTCCAAACGAAGACTCTCAACTTTTGTCCATTCTACTCTTTCTCTTCTTGGTTGTAGTATCCAAAGACAAAAGAAAGAAGCCAATACCTTTTCCCAACCTTAGCGATGTCCAATTTTTTATTGCTAATCTTAGGCATAATTTTTCCTTCGTCCAATCCTTTGAATCTAGTCAAATTGTAGTTTTTCATGAGGATTATTTTGTCATTAGATTAGCTAAACTCTATTGTTGTATGACTTTAGGCATGAAAATTAAATTCTTTGACTAGACTTAATCATAGAGGCTTGCTTACCATAATTGATCTTTGCCCTTGTTTTCTCAGTCTCTAACTTCTGCCTTTGTTTATCTCTTGAGCCACAATTTGCTTTAGTTTTGAGACTACTTGTTTAAACGATAGAAAGGAAATCCCCATTAGGAGCTCATCCTTAAAGTAATCATAGTCCAAAGAATGTATATTCAAATCCTCGTCCTTTCTCCACTTCTCCACTTCTTAGAATGAATCTCACTCACAAGGCCAGGGTTAAAGTCGTCATGCAAGTGAAATCAATTCATCAATAGAGCATGGAAAGTTAAGGGTCAACTCTATGAGAGTGGGTTTCATCTCCTACTCTTCAAGCTCAACTTAGACTCGAGAATATTCCTAGGAGGATACCTTAACAGGTATTAAAATCAAACATAATGTACAACCAAAATGGTGATAACTGTTGTCATTTTATGACACCTTGGCCCATTGGTAAGAACTGATTAGAGATACATTCTATGGACTAGTGTTGCTCCAAGATTGACCAAGAGAAGACGATAGAATCATGAAGTGAAATGTTGTCTTGTCGGAAGTTCCTAGACCCTCTCTATCCCCCTTCCCCGGAACTCCGGACCCCTGAGATTTCGAAGTTCCTTCCCTCCTCTCCTTAGCTTTTCTTTCTCCTTCTCTAGAACTCCGGAACCCTGAGGTTTCAAAGTTCCTTGTCCTTATTTTCTCCTTCCCTCTCCGGAACTCTGGAACCCCGAGGTTCCGAAGTTCCTAGCCTTCCTTTCCTTCATCTCTTCTCCTAAGCTTCTCCTTTTCCCGGAACTCCGGAACCCCGAGGTTCCGAAGTTCCTTGCGTTGTCTCCTTCCTTCTTCTTTCTTCGGAACTCCGGAACCTCGAGGTTCCGAAGTTCCTTTCCTTGGCAAGTTTTCTCTTCCCCTAACTTCCGGCCTGCAACACTTTAGATGGCGTGATCAACACTCAAGGCCCTAAATGCTCCACCAACTATTATGACTTGTACACCTTTCCTAGAGCTACTAGAGCGCATTTATGAGGTTTACAGGCCTATCTGGGAATATTCTGGGGGTCATAAATACAGATTTGAGAGCTTTTATGGAAAGGCATGGGCAGGCTTGACTTTTAGCTCAACTTCATCCCCTTCTAGACATGCTTTGACCCCTAAAAGTAGGGCTTTTTGGGGAAATTCGACCAAGATGGTTAAGGTTTCCTACTTTGATGCAGTTGTTGGAAAAAGTATATAAGACTGTTATGCCTCATTGTAAAGGGTTCTCTCCTTGCTGCCTTGAGCTTTCCTATGCTCTTTCTCTTCTCTTGAAGACTTGTAATAATTTTTGCATTTCTGCAACTGTAAGTTTGGCCTTTAGCCTTTGAATGAATTGAAATTACATTCTTGCCTTCCTTCAACTTATGCATGCTATGTATGTTTTCTTACCTTCATCATAGGTGTATGTTTTGTGACTCTTCTCTCATTTATGCTGTGTTAACTTATTTCTGAGTGTGACTTGTGGGAAACCTTCTCATCTCTTGGCATTCAACAAATTCTAACCTCCATACATGCATTGGGGTCACTCATACAACTGAAGTTTGTGCATCTTCTGGGTTTTTTAGTGGATTCTTTGTGTCATTACGGGTAGGGAGAGGAACAATCTCTTCTTGGCGCATCACCTCCTTTTATTTCAAGCAATTCTCTCTTCCCTTTACCTCTACAAATTGTTAGGATAGGCCCAGGAGTAAGTTTTGAAGTGTTGAGTTGGTTCAACACCTGCACCTAGATTGAGAAGGAAGCTGGCCTTTTCCGGAGATTCAACCCCTTGCGCAAGGTCCCACTCTTCGGGGTTGTTTCCATGTTTCACAAGGTTGCTGAGTTGATAGCTCAGCAAGGGTGCGAGCTTTTGTGATAACAATAACTAACCCAACCTATTGACTTGGCTTCAGAGCTTGCCATTGAGCGAAGAACAACCAGCTATCTATAGGAGTTGAGTATTGTCAACATTGCCACACGAAGCAAGGTTCTCAACTTTGTTCATTTTGTTTTCTGATACAAACTACTTCTATTTATAATTCTTTTTTTGAGAAAACAAAGCTCTTAATCACTTTTTCTCACATTTAAAAGGCATCAGGTTAACTAGGAAATGCATAAAATTCCCAAAACATTAATGGACACATCCTCCAAAAGGATACCAAGTTACACAAAAGATAACTTCAAGTGAGCTGTTAAGGATATCAAAGAGGTATGTCTTTCCAATAATGCTTATTTAATGAAGCTGACTTGGACACTTCATTCAAAACCCTAACCATCCAGTTTCAAAATAATCTTACAAAAATTTGCAAGCCATGCAGATGTCTACTGCCTCAAGGAGAAAAATTGGGACAAGAAGAGCTCAGTATAGGTATGCATCTAACAAATGTAAATGTTATTGCAATTTCCAATTTAATGAACAAGTTATATGCAAGATGGTGTATTTAATATTTAGGTATTATGACTATGACAATAATATTGTTGTCTTTCTTTTGCTGCAGGTATGGAGGATGAACATGTATTTATTTCAATGTCATCCCTTTTCTTTTGAATGATGCATGTATTTATTTCAATGTTTATATCGATCTATTATCATTTACACTGGCACCGATTAGTTATCGTAGACACCGAATGGATCGGTTGCCATTTGTAAAAGTCACGATCAAGTGGCACCTTGATCGGACATGTCTTTTAGACATGTCCGACCAAGATGTCACTTGGTCGTGACTTTTACAAATGGCAACCGATCCATTCGGTGTCTACGATAACTAATCGGTGCCAGTGTAAATGATAATAGATCGATATAAACACACTCGATAATGAATCGGTATCAAAGCAAACAAGCCCGATAACTAATTCGGGTCAATTCTAATATAACCCGATAATGTTTGGACATGTATTAATTGTAATTCGATAATGAAGAGGTTCGATATATGAATCATTCATATGAAATATATATCTGCATTACCGTCTTTCTTCATTTGATGTAAACAGATAGGTATATGGTTTTATCTGATCGATGCTACTTGAATCAACACTCCCTCTTAGCTAGGGAAGATAAAGTTACCATATCTATCATCTCATTTCTTATAATGGTCAGGATTCCTTATGAGGTTTCATAATCTTACTCTACATAGGATTATACCATTCAATTATGAAGTATCACCTAAACATGTGATACAAGAGGTTAGTCAATTTGTAATGACATGATATCACCTAAGCAGGTGATATCAGTATTGCCTACACACGCAATACTAAGGATAATCATATGAAAATAATTAAATTTTCAACATATCCAAGTTGTGATAAGTGCACTAGCATTCTATTTCAAATGTAATATCACAACACAATCATGGCACATCCATGACATACTAGAGATCCTATCACGATAACTGGTTTGAACATCATAAGATCGTCACCTTATGATGTTCCCATACAAGTGTACAATATTTGAGAAGTCGTCACTTCTTGAATATGAACACAGGGGGTTACACCCATAGAAGTCCTAACACGACAAAGAAGTTTACACATTAAACATCTTATTGATATGCAAGTATAGGTTACAAAACAGATTACCTTTCTATCATACCCAAACCTTTTCTGAAGTGATCAACCTTCACTCTGGAAAGGGGTTTGGTCAGAATATCTACAGTTTGGTCTCCTGTATTCACATACTCCAATTGGATCACATTTTTGTCTACCATATCTCGCATGTAATGGTATGGAATCTCAATATGCTTGGATCTATCATGGAACACTGGATTCACTGAAAGTTTTATGTAGCTTTGATTGTTGCAATGGATAATAGTAGGCTTCATAGGATCACCAAACAATCCCACAAGTAACTTTCTAAGCCACACTGCTTCTCGAGCAGCCATGGAGGCCGCAATGTATTCGGCCTCGGTGGAACTTTGCGCTACAAAAGACTACTTTTTGCTGATCTAGGATATCATGGTTGATCCCAAACTGAAGCAGCACCTAGAGGTGCTTTTCCTGTCAGTGACACTTCCAGCCCAATCTGAATCTGTGAATCCGTGTAGATTAAGATCAACTTTCTCATACTTGAGACCAAGATTTAAGGTGCCTTGTAAATATCTCATAATGTGTTTTACTGCAACTAGGTGTATCTCCTTTGGCTCACACATAAACTGACTCAAAGCATTCACTGCATAGCAGATATCTGGCCTTGTATTTACTGAGTACATAAGAGACCCAATCATCTGCCTGTATAGAGTGGGATCAGTAGAAGGTGATTCTGTTGCTTCTTCTTTAAGTTTATGAAGATTGGTTTCCATTGGAGCGGTCATGGGTCTGCAGTTTAGCATTCCAAATCTCTTCAGGATGTCCAAGGTATACTTGCCTTGGTTTAGAATAATGTTATCAGAATTCTGCCATACTTCCAACCCTAGGAAATAATGAAGGAATCCCAAATCCTTCATATCAAATTCTTTGGATAGATCTTTCTTGCATTGATCTATAAGGTGATCTTCTCCTGTGATTAATAAGTCATCAACATATAAAATCAATATTAGCATATCACCTTTGTTCTGTTTGTAGTAGAGATTAGGATCTGCATCATTTTTAGAGAAGCCTAGCTTTGATAGATATGTGTCAATTCTTTCATACCAGGCCCTGGGAGCCTGTTTAAGCCCATATAGAGCTTTCTTGAGTCTACACACATGAGACTCTGCATGATGAATCTCAAACCCTTCAGGTTGCTCTAGGTATACTTCTTCAGAGATCTCTCCATTAAGAAAAGCTGTCTTTACATCCATTTGGTGTACCTTCCATCCCTTTGCTGCTGCAATGGCTAGCACAGTCCTTACTGAGGTATATCTGGCTACGGGAGCAAATGTCTCTTCATAGTCTATTCCTTCCTTTTGAGAGAACCCTCTGGCTACAAATCTTGCCTTATGTTTTTCAATACTGCCATCTGCTGCATGTTTGATCTTAAAAAGCCATTTAGAAGAAACAACATATTTCTTAGTTGGCCTAGGAACAATCTCCCATACATCATTTTTCATTATGGATTGATACTCTTCAGACATAGCATCCTTCCATACTTGATGTTTAAGGGCATCAGTTACATTGTCAGGTTCATTTTTAGATAGATCATTCATAAGAGCAACATAGCTAGTAAATTTATTAGGCTTTTTGCTTTCTCTAAAGATTCCTGAAGGAGCGACAAACCTCTGAGCTTCTTCTACTGTTTTGGTGGCCCATGGTGGTCTTTTCTTGAGATTTCTAGGTGAGTGTTCATTTTCATTTTCAGTTTCATCTAGATTCTCCCTCTGAAACTCAGGAGCAGGATCTTCATCTAAGTTAGAAATAGGGACATAGATTTCAGGTTCTATAGAGCTCTGAGCTCTTTTGAAGGCTAAGTCTTCCTCAAAGATTACATCCCTACTTAGTTTAATATTTCTTTGACCAGGTACATAGATTCTGTAGGCTTTTGAGGTTTCACTATATCCTACAAGCATTCCTCTTTTTCCAGAAGGGTCTAGTTTTAGTCTTTTTTCTTTAGGTACATGGATATAGACAGGACACCCAAATATCCTAAGGTGGTTGATATATGGCTTAATTTTAGTGAATACTTCCTCAGGAGTTTTATCTTCAAGATGGGAGTGTGGGCATCTGTTCTGTATATATACAGCGGTGCTGGATGCTTCTGCCCAGAGATTTGTGTTAAGGTTTTGATCTAGAATCATGGCCTTGGCAGCTTCGACTATATTCCTATTTTTCCTTTCAGCTACCCCATTTTGTTGGGGGTTATAAGGTATAGTAAGCTCCCTCTTAATCCCATTATCTCTACAAAATTCTCTAAACGAATATGATGTGTATTCTCCCCCATTGTCAGTTCTTAGGGTTTTAACTTTGTTTCCTGAGTAGTTTTTAGTTAGTGATTTAAATTATTTAAACCTAGAGAGGATCTCTTCTGATTCTTTGCATTTCAGAAAGTAGATCCAAGTCTTCCTAGAGTAGTCATCAACAAATATTACATAATACAAGAATCCCCCTAGAGAGGGTACGGACATAGGTCCGCATACATCAGAATGAACTAACTCTAGAACTTTACTAGTTTTCCTAGTACTATTTCGGAATGTACCCTTGGTATTTTTACCTAGGGCACATCCTTTGCATGCCCCTGAATGATCTTGTTTTAACTTAGGTAGACCTGTGACAAGGTTTCCCATTGAAGATAAAGCCCTAAAATTCAGATGGCCTAATCTTCTATGCCAAACTTCATTTGCATTAGTGGCTTCATGGATTAGGGCTAGGTTGGGTTCTGTGCACAACTCATACAAATAGCCCTGTCTTTGTCCAATGGTCTTTGCCTTCTTGATGGAAGAGTTCTTTGGCCAAGTCAATACTCTATTGTCCATGAATGTCACTCTGTATCCGTTATCTTCCAATGCCGATATAGAGACTAGATTCCTTTTGATGCCGGGGACATATAGTACTCTTTCGAGCCGTAAGGATATGCCTGTCTTTAATTTGATGGTGCAGGTTCCCATTCCTCTGACTGGATGTGTGGAGTCATCTCCGATGGTTACTTCCTCATTACTCTCCTCTGTCATGGAGTCAAGTACTTCTCTAAACCCTGTGATGTGCCTGGATGAACCATTGTCAATCACCCATGAGTTGATCTTGTTAGAAGCTTGGCTTGTGAGTGCTGAGTAGAATACATACTTTCCAGAGTCATCTTCCCCTTTAGTCTTTCCTGCTTTGGCAAATGTAGCATGTTGCTTGGTTCTTTCCGGGCACTTTGCAACATAGTGTCCGAACTGATCACATCTGTAGCATTGGATGTGAGATAAGTCCTTCTTTGAAGTGTTCTTGCCTTGACGACCTTTTCTCTTCCTAAACTGCCTTTTCTTGTTTTGCTTGGTGGAGTTAGTGTTTAGGACTTGTAGGTCTTCATCTATATTCTTATGTTTTATTCCTTTCTTATTCATTCTAGATTCCTCTTGGAGACAGTCATCTCTTAGTCTTTCAAACTCAGGATATTTGTCCCTTGCACTGATGCCCTGGACAAATGTTTCCCATGCACTAGGTAACCCATCTAGAGCAATGAGTGTTAACTCTTTGCTCTGGATCTCATATCCTAGAGTTGCTAGTTCATCTCTTAGAGTTGAGATCCTCATGAAGTAGGCGTTTACTGTCTCTCCTTTGTTCATGGTTATATGATTGATTTCTCGCTTCAAGGCCAGAGTTCGACTTGCATTTGATATCTCAAATGTGTTCACAAGTGCTTTGAACATTTCAAAAGCTGTTTCATGTTTCTTTATAATGGGCATTATGTTATTTCTCACCCCATCAACAATAATCTTGATTGCTTTTTCATTTCCTTCTAACCATGATGTTTTGTTAGGTTCGGTCTCTGGTTCCGTAGATTCAGTCTTGATAAAAGTTTCGACTTTGCTCTCCCTTAGAATCATCTTGATTCTGAACTTCCATGCGGAGAAATCATCACCCACACCAAGTCTATCTTCGAATCTCATAGCATTGGCCATTAGAGAAATAGAATGCTTGATATAAACTAGTTCTTAAATTTTCCACAAAATTGAATAGCCTTAGGTTCGATAAATTGGCTCTGATACCATGTAAATGTTATTGCAATTTCCAATTTAATGAACAAGTTATATGCAAGATGGTGTATTTAATATTTAGGTATTATGACTATGACAATAATATTGTTGTCTTTCTTTTGCTGCAGGTATGGAGGATGAACATGTATCGATTTCAATGTCATCCCCTTTCTTTTGAATGATGCATATATAGTAAGGTAGTCACGATCAAGTGGCACCTTGATCGGACATGTCTTTCCGACCAAGATGTCACTTGGTCGTGACTTTTACAAATGGCAACTGATCCATTCGGTGTCTACGATAACTAATCGGTGCCAGTGTAAATGATAACAGATCGATATAAACACACCCGATAATGAATCGGTATCAAAGCAAACAAGCCCGATAACTAATTCGGGTCAATTCTAATATAACCCGATAATGTTTGGACATGTATTAATTGTAATTCGATAATGAAGAGGTTCGATATATGAATCATACATATGAAATATATATCTGCATTACCGTCTTTCTTCATTTGATGTAAACAGATAGGTATATGGTTTTATCTGATCGATGCTACTTGAATCAACAACAAACAGGTTCATCCTGCTTTGTCAAGGACTTGTGGCACATTAATGATAGCAGAAGCAATTTGTTGTGGTCACTTATTTTGAATGAGGACATGCTAATACAATCCTGAAAAGAATCATGAACTTGAGTCCAAGCGTATCACTCTTGTAAGTCCCATGCCTTCACTTGCAGACTCCTCCATGAAAAACAGAAATTTAAAAAGTCATTCAACTAAAGGAAACAAAAGATATGCACTAAAAGGCCCCTTTGGCTTTAAAACACTAAAATGGCCTTTCAAAAGTGCTTTTAATTTACGCATTTCACTTTTCCACTCTCCTCCACTCTCATTTTGTTTTTCCAGTTTTTGCTTGAGAGGAGCTAATTGATCATGTGCAAGGATTAGTACAGTTTAATTTGCAACGATTAATGCATAGGAGGAGCCGGCAAGGAGTTAGATTTCATTTTAATACAGTTTTTAGCATCTAAAATTGATAAATTATTAAAAGGAACTGATTACAAACTACAAACCCTTCCCTCTTTTCTTCTTCCTTGATTCCTCTCATTTTTTACATTTTTTCTATTATAAAAATCATAAATATAACATGTACAAAAAACATACAAAAATCGTAAAACTAAATATATATATATATTTGCAACCTAAAAGGAGGATTTTAAGTTTGGAATACCACATAGCATCATATAATAAACAGAACCACCATAAAAATTAAAACAACAATGCCAATTAGTCAACTTGAATGTCATTATAAATATTCATCGGTCAATATTAAAATAATAATGTCAACAATCAATGTCATATGGGTATACTTGTGTAATGCAAAGCAAGAATGAACGAATGGATTTTGTATTTTGCATTCACGATGAAGTTAAATGAGTTTTCTTTAGTGTTCAAATGCTTTACAACTCACTTTTAGGGTGAGGAATCCTGTTTTAATCAAAGTCAAACCCCAAAAAAGATTAAAAAAAAATCCTTAGTGTGCAGATTTATTTGTCCAGGGTTTGCATGGATTCTGCAGTATTGTGAACCCTAAATTCGAATACAAATCAGCAACCTAATTGATATACATGGTTATGGATCTATGGGATATCAATCATGCATTCTCAAATTTACAAGACACTTCCTTTGTTCAGTCAACGGCCATAATTTCCATGTGTATGCACCAGTCTTTGCATGAAATCTTAATTGATGCTTGGCCCAACTGTTTGTTATAAGCAAGTCATCAAGCTTTTTTGCAATCTAGCTGATTTCATTTCTTCTATTGTATCAAGTAAACATTCCAATGGCAAACCTCATGGCCATATTAAATCATATTGTAATATTGATATAATGGCCATCTTAGTCATTTAGTTAGTATTTAAAAAGTTCCTTTTAGGTCTTTCATCTTTAATTAGTTTTAGAAAGTTTTCCTTATGTCTTCGTGTTTCTATTCTCGATCATTTCCATTATGGAAAAATCGTCTAGTAATTTTCTATATAAGGAGTATTCCTCTCCTTAATAACATCGAAATATCATTTCATGGTCTTGACAATTAATTTTTCAGAAGTTTTTGATTTGTTTTTTTTTTTAAATCAAAAGTGTATTCTCAATAAGAATATTTCAGATGGTTTCAAAAAAAAATTCGTGGGTTTTTTGATTTTTCCATCAAAAAATCATGATAGGTTTTTTGTGCGAGTTTTGAGAAGCTGATCTTGGTGTCTCTGGATAAAGGGAGGGATGGGAGGCAAGCTGATCATGTTGGAAGGACTATGGTAGAAGGATTATGGTAAACTTTGTCATATCTAGAAGTTCTGCAGAATCAAGGAGGGTCTCAGTAGCAGGCTCATGTTGCAGAGTGTTTTGAGGAAAGGAGGCAGCGTTTTATGCATTCATGGCCAAATGACCTGTAGACTATATCACACCTTTTGTAGGTTAGTTAGTAGGATGACCATTAAGGGAGGGTATTAAAATAATATTGCAATTGTAAAGGGGAAAATTGGATTTGGCAATTTGCAACATAGAGGGGAGAATCACCAAATCAATTTCTCTTGGAGCCTTTACATTCAAAAGAGGGAAGGGAATCCACTAGATTTAGTTACAAATCAGACAAGGACTGCATACTGAGTGGATTGGATTGATTTTGTGAATGTTTTTCCTCTCTTTTGTAAGTTGAAATGCTGATTTAAGGTAAAATGTTGAAAAATGAAAATAGAACTGAGAAAATGGTGAGCTATAGATGCGGGATCGAGCTGGGCACTTGGAATTAAGCAGTATAAACCGAGTCGGATTTGACCCTCGAAGAAGCTCCCAAAAAGTTGGGATGAGGATGCGGCACCACGGTCCTCCGAACTTTTCGTACGCCAAAAAAGCTTGATTTGTCTCCGAGAATGAAACTTATTTTAAGAAGTACAACTCTGTACTTGTTTCCTGCACACAGAAAGAAAGGTAAATAGGTTGGGAATAGGGGCTTGCCTTAGGTCAAACCTTGGTTTTGGAATTAACCATGAGATTGAAATAAGGATAATTGAAATGGCAGTAAGGAAAGGTTCTCCTTTTGAGGGAGATGCTGAATTATGATTGAAAATTGAATGGTGATACCTCCTTGTGAAGTTTTGCTTGCCTCCACATGGAATTAGGGTTTCATGAGATAGGATGTAAATCTCCACTTCAATGCTTGAATGTGACTTTATTGCTGCTCCAAGGCTTGAAAGAAGACTGAAAATGCTCAATTGCTTTTGAATACTTGAATGCTTAATCTCACGTGTGCTTTTTCTAATTGATGGATGTCAAATAAGAGGGGAAATCCTCTTTATATACTTGTCTGGAGGGAAAATTGATTAATTTTCCAACATGAGCCAACACGGAGAGGGAATTCCCGCTCATATTTGAAATGTGAAAATGGGTTAAAGGGGCCCCAAAAATGAGGGGGACCATGGCATGGCACCATGGTCCTATTGAGGACTAGGGCACCACGCCTTGGTCCTACCCTATTATGGGGCAAGGATCAAGTGCCTTATGAATAGGAAATGTCAAAAAATGATGCAATATGGAAGGGGCATGAGCATAATCAGATCCCAAGCAGGTGCAAACACTAAGGTAAGGACCCAAATGCAGTCAAAATTGCAAATGGGTGCAATTTTAGGACGGTACAATAATATTGATATAATGGTTATCTTAGTCATTTAGTTAGTATTTGGAAACTTCCTTGTCTTTAGTTAGATATAGGAAGTCTCCTTTATGCCTTTCATTTTTCTATTCTCGATCATTTCCGTTATGGAAAGATCGTCTTGTAATTTTCTATATAAGTAGTATTCCTCTCCTCAATTAATAACATCGAATTATCATTTTAGGTCACTAATGTCATTTTCATGAAGATTTAAAAAGCATGGAATTCTATTAATTACTAGACACTATCTCCCATTTTTTAGTATGTTACTTAACTAAATTGTAAATTTGTTCATTCCATGACCTTGATTGTTGTTACCTCATTGCCACCACTGATGTACATGGAAACTGATTCATGGGCATGACCATAGTTGGAACACTCGCAGAGTACTCGGCGAGTTTTCTGAGTTTTTTATGCTCTGCAAGTTTTTGTGACTTAAACTCGCTGCAAAAACTCGGTGAGTCTGCGCTAAAAACTCGGTCGTCTGGGAATAAAGAGAAAAAATGGCAGAAAACAAGTTATTTTTCATTTCTTGTGTTCTATTTTGTTGAGAGGGGGAAAAAAACTCTTCCAAACCCTTGACTACTGATTTCCATCGATTTGAAGCGGATTTGAGGCAGATTTCAAGTGGATTTGAGGTGGTTTTTCAAGAAAAATCATATTGCCATGTTGTTTTTTTCTTTTTCTATGCTTTTTAAAAACATTTTATTTATTTTTTGTTGCATCTAGATGAATAGAAAATCATTCCTAAGTAGTCAAAAATATTTTTGAGTCATCGGAACAAGATTTAACACTATTTTTGACAAGTTTTGTTGAATTTTTCACTATTTTTTTGAAGAATCTCTAGTTTTTCAAAAAAAATCAAACCCTAATAGTTTTTTTTTTTTAACTTTGAATGATGTCTAAAATTATTTCAACTAATTTAGATAGTTTTCTAAATTGTTTAACTAAAATATTAACTTTCTTTTTTCACTTTGTATGTGTAGGTTAACTAACCATTAATTATGGCAAATTCTAATTGGCCACTAGAACCATGCCCATCTGGATATGTAGGCACCTGTCCTAAAGGTTCTAGAGATAGGGCTTGGAGGTATGCCTATAAAGGACCGGAACCTGGAACAGTGATTTGCATAATTTGTGAAAAAATACTTCATGGAGGCTTAAACCTCCTCAAATACCACCTTGTAGGCATAGACAAGCTTGATGCTAGAGAATGCATTGGGACTACTGCTGAAATAAAAAGAGAAATGAATGTCCTACTTTCAGCTAGGGAAGAGAAGAAATTGCAGAGGGAGAGGGTAAAACTAGCCATGAGATCAGCCATAGTTGATTCTCAAGGTGCTTCTATTGACATTGAAGAAAAAGAAGAAGCACTTCAGGGCATAGTGGGCTCTCGTCGTGGCCCACGTATCTGCAAACCCAACACCACTTCACCCATCGCTTCTGCTTCCTCTAGTAGAGTACCTGGCACTGCTTCATCACCATCAGGGACACAGTCCATAGGTAATTATTTTGTGCCCAGGAATACACTTGGAGCACAATCATCATTAGAGGCCATTGGATGGAATAGGGAGGCACATGAGAAAACAGACATTGCATGTGCTGATTTTTGGTACTTCAACAACATCCCATTCAATGTGGTAGACAATCCTTATTGGCTGAATTTGGTGACCGCAATGACAGTTTCAGTAAAGGGGTACAAGGTCCCTTCTCGCAAGGATTTGAGTGGGAGGTTAGTAAATAGTCCACTTGATTTCATTTTTAATTTTTTTTAGATTTCTTGTTTATTAAATCAAAATTGTGCACTAAGACCTAATTTCACTTTGTTCTTGTAGGTTGCTCACAAATGCAGTTGATAGGGCAAAAAAAGTGGTGGAGGACCAAAGAAATGAATGGAGAAAATATGTCTGCACCATTCTTTCTGATGGGTGGACATATGGCAAAAACCGCACCATCATTAATTTTTTGGTTGCTTGCAAGGACAATATTGTGTTCTTGAAATCGGTTGATGCCTCTAGTAAGGTGAAAAATGTAGAAACATTGGCTGGAGTGTTGGAGCACATTGTCATGGAGGTGGGAGTAGAGAATGTGGTGCAATTCATCACAGATAATGCAATAGCATATGTGGCAGCAGGTAGAATCCTTTTGAATTATCACCTTTGGTGATATTTTCATTTGTTGTGGCTTTGTTTTTCTTGGTTGTATCTTTCTTAAGAATAACTTCTTTTGTAGGTAGAATCCTCCAAGATAGGCACCCTTTTTGGACACCTTGTGCAGCACGTCCTTGACGTTCTTTTGGAGGAAATAGGAAAACTTGATTGGGTGACTCCAGTTGTGGAAGATGCAAGGAGGATCACCCTTGGGTTCTACATTTGATGAGAGAGCACACCCAAGGGAGAGATTTGGTGAGAGATGGTGTCACAAGGTTTGCAACAATTTTCTTGACGTTGCAAAGCATTCTTGCCGCATTGAATTCTTTGAAACAAATGTTTGTGAGTCAAGCATGGCTAGACTCACCTTATTCAAAGAAGGCTGAAGGAGAGGGTGTCGCATGCATAGTCTTCGACAACCATTTTGCACAAAGGGTTGCAGAGATTGTGAAGGTAACTTCAAAACTTGAATTTTTAATTATTCTTGATTCAAGTCTCTCATTACTAATTTGTAACTTCATCAATTAATCTTTTTGTAATTTGTATTTTTCAATTGTAGGTGTCAGAGCCCTTGGTTAAAGTTCTCCGCTTGGTAGATGGGGATAAAATCCCAATGGGGTATATTTATGAGGCCATGGATAGGGCCAAAGAGTCTATCAAAAATTACTGCAAGGGGGATAGACTCAAATTTGATCCCATTTGAGAAGTTATTGATAAGAGGTGGAACAATTAGCTCCACCAACCCATTCATGCAACAGGGTACTTCCTCAACCCTCGTTTTAAGTTCGGAGGTTCTTACTCAGATCCTAATGGAGAGGTCATGGAGGGCCTCATTACATGCATTCAGAGGATGATACTTGAGGTTGAGGTGAGAGACCTCATTGTGGCCGAACTCCAAAATTATGAGGAAACAAGGGGTAAGCAATTCTCTTCAGAGCTGGGCATAAGAGGAAGAACCACTCAAACCCAGGTATAACATTTGCCAATTGGATTTTGGGATCTAAAGTGATTGATAAATTGATAAATTATGTTTTCGCTTTTCTCTTTCCTTTCTAACTCTTCAATTTTTTTTATTTTGCAGATGCTTGGTGGCAAAGTTGGGGTGGAAATGCCCCAAATTTCAAAAAATTGCCCTCAAAATCTTATGTCAGCCTTGTAGTTCATCCAAATGTGAGCGCAATTGGAGCTTGTTTGAAGCCATCCACATGAAGAAGAGGAGCAAGTTAGCGCAAAAACGCCTCAATGACCTTGTCTTTGTGCAATATAATCTTCGATTGCGCGTAAGGAAGGTAGAGGAAACAGTAGGTGGTCCAATTTACTTGGATGATATAGATCCTTACAGTGATTGGACATCATAGGAGCAACCTCCGTTGTTTACAGAGGATGACATCACTGATTTGGAGAGGCAGGCTATGGAGGAGGAGGGGGGTGGATTTGGTTTCACGCTAGATGACATTGAGGAGGATGAGGAGGATGAGGAGTCATTGCCAGTGCCAAGAGCAGGTAGAGACATAGCTTCATCCAAGATGAAAGACGAGCCACAACTTGAGCTAGACATATTGAGCGAGGAGGCATAGTCACACTCACGAGTCACGTCACGCCCATAGCCACAATAGACTTCTAGGACTAGACCCTCTAGTTCTACGGCTACCTCTCCCCTAGTTTATACTAGAGTTGGGAAGAGGAAGATGTAATTGTAATGATGTATTTACTTTTAATTTTACAAAAACTTTTTACTATTTTGCTTCTAGCCATCAACATTCCTCATAAGGATGTGATTTTGCACCCACTTTGCATTTAAATATATCTAGACTCAGCTTGTTTCTTTTGTGTTCTCATTTATTGACTCATTGGATGCATCTTCTCATTGAATTTTGCAAAAAAAAATGCATTTAAAAAAAAATTTAAGCGTGTTTTTAAGTTGCTGAGTACTGGCCGAGTTTTTCCTGAGTTTTTTTTTCAGGCCTTGGTGAGTTTTTGCTAATGGCGAGTAGTTCAACTATGGGCATGACAATTCTATATTCACAAGTTTGCTAGACACTTCTTTGATCAATCAACAGCCATAATGTTCATGTTTATCTAGACTCAACTTGTTTCTTTTGTGTTCTCATTTATTGACTCATTGGATGCATCTTCTCATTGAATTTTGCAAAAAAAAAAATGCATTTTTAATTAAATTTAAGCGTGTTTTTAAGTTGCTGAGTACTGGCCAAGTTTTTCCCCGAGTTTTTTTTTCAGGCCTTGGTGAGTTTTTGCTAATGGCGAGTAGTTCAACTATGGGCATGACAATTCTATATTCACAAGTTTGCTAGACACTTCTTTGATCAATCAACAGCCATAATGTTCATGTTTATTGGCCTATGATCCCATAGTATTGCCTTTCTATTGTTTGCATGACCGCCTAAGATGGCTAGCTCCGTTGTGTGTGATAAGTGATCAAGCAATTCTGAAATCTAGCCGATCCCCTTTCTCTGACTTTGATTTCTGTTCCCATTGCCACCACTGATGTACATGGAAACTGATTCATGTGCATGGCAACTCTATATTCACAAGTTTGCTGGATGCTTCTTTGGGCAATCAACAGCCATTTTTGTTGTGTATTGGCCTGTGATCCCATGGTATTGCCTTACTAATCTCTGCATGATCACTCAATTGATGGTTGGTCCAGTTGTGTGTGATAAGTAAGCGATCAAGCTTTTCTTCAATCTAACCATTCCCTTTCTTCAATTGCATCAAGTAAACATTTATGTGGAAAACCTCCATATGCACAAATACCATCTTCAATGAAGTTGTTAAAAGCGTGGACTGTGCTATTAGTTACTGGACTATCTCCTTTTTTTCATTTGGTGACTCAACCAAATTGTTGTCACCAACTGTGTTTTTTAGTGCAGTCCAGTTTGATAATTCCTTTAAGTTTTTCCAACGTGTTATATAGATTGACACGAGTCAAAATTCTATTTAATTTAGTCGGAACGAAATCAGCTTTACTCTCCACATAGTTGCTTGTGAGGCTTGCAAAAAATATCTCAATGATGCATGGTTGTTGCTCCTCCTGCATTTGTATTAGCTTCTTGTTAGGTGAAGCTGATATGCCACCATTTTCATGGAACAACTTTGTAGAAGTTAGCACCTTGCATTCTAGTTTCCTGCGAAACTTACCAGGACACGCTGCAGCGTTTGCAATAGTTTTCCTGAAAAAAGATTTTTATTTGAGTGGCTTAGTCCTCCTGTATTGCAAACAATAATCTTTCATGGGCTAGCTGCTATATACTAGATGCGAGCCCTGCTCTTGGGCTTGCTATGATGTCCTCTCTATGTAAAGATTGTAGTGGGTGTCCTGACTTGTTGGATGGAATTAAAATGCATAATTTAAGACTATGCACTGAAAAAATATCTTAACCACCTCTACTTTATCAACGCATGCTGGCTATAATGAAATTATGGGTCTCCATCCTATCAGATAAAAGGAGTAGCTAGAATTCATGACAAACACTTGCTGGACACTGTTTGGTCAAACTCTCAAATGTAATGTTAAGCAGAGAAGCAAAAGGCTCCCCGTCAAAGAACACCAGACGGAATGCTCTAGGATTCTCTAGGTTATGCATGCTGAATGCACATACAAGAGATAGTGATAGAAAATAAATGTTTTTCCTTCTAAGGTAGTCAAGATATAACATAAAGAAGTTGAAAGAGGTGGATAGGGAAGTTAATACGTGGTTATGCTTCAAAGCCAAGTTAGAAAGAAAAGTAGTACCTTAAAACTTTGGATTATGCTATATTTAGGCAAAAGTAGTACCTTAAAACTTTGGATTATGCTATATTTAGGCAAGGGCTTTGCTTGATTCTTTTTTCAATAGTTTAATATTATTTGGAAAGGAAGGTGATTTGTTTCATACGATGGTTCAATCCTGTATCCAGTTGGCTTTATTTGCATCCAAGTATGGTCTAACCAAGTTAGTGTCAAACCACCTGCATAGCAAAGCAATTCATTGCTTATTTTTCCTTTGTTGGCTTCTGAATCTCACATGAGGTCTCAAGCACAAAATTCACTTCCGATGCTAACAAAAAAGTAGGAACATAATTTTAAGAAAAACATTTACAACATACCTCAGGTACTTCCCACATTTAGTGGTTATGATTAAGCTTCTAATTTTCAAAACTTCTTAACGGTGTTGGATCAAAATGGAATTTTACATCTCTGCCACTGGAGAAAATTGCCTGCATCATAAAGAATCATTACAATATTTCTTGGGATCTTCGCAGATCAACAAATGCATTGATATGTTTAAATTTCTTATGGAGAACAAGTTTTGTTCCTATGTATTAAATTTTCCTGTGGCTTCAACAATAGTTACATTTTGTTCAGTTTAAATTTGATGCCGAATTAAATGTAGGATATGCCCTCTAGTTTGACTATAATCCTGGTAAAGATCATAATGGTCTGCAACAAGTTTATTCATTTTTTTGGTCTTCCACAAGAGGTTGATGTAACGACAGTTATGTGTTGGGTTGTAGGCATTCTTATTTGGATTGGGTAGCCATAGAAACTAGTTACTTTACATATAAATGGCATTTCTGACTTCAACCTTTCAAGATGTGTTCTGCAGTTGCTTTGTATACTTAAATGTGTAGTTGAATGTATACAATTTCTCAAACTCTCTCTGATTTCAATAGAAAATGTTTGCATGGATGTTATTGATAGAAATAGTTATACCTCCTTCTATGTCCCAAAATATGGCCTGTGCTTTGAATAGCTAGTCTTTATAAGCCTCGAGTATGACTCCACACACATTAGGATTAGGATCGAAGAGAAGTCTTGCTTTACTGATTAAATTCTTGCATTCAACTTAATGTTTGAAATCACATCGGAATTTCCCTTCAAATTTTGAGGCATTGATCAAGGGGCAAGAGTATATGGTTTAACATGTTTGATGTTCTTTTCAAAATTCTCTTTGATTGTTATTGTTGTGGTGATGGATGATGATGCTATTGGTTCTTCTTTTTCTTGGACTGCTGATACAAACATGTGGCAAAGCTAGTTTCATCTGCTACTTGTTTCTGTTGAGGGTCTTCTCGTCATGTCTACTTATGTTTATATTTTTCTTTACTGATAAGTTTTTCCTGCTTTGGCTTTCCTCTCTCTAGTTTTGCTCCTTGTTCTAGGCTTTTAGTGCTTTGAAAGTCACTTCCTCAGCTCTCAGGGTTCTTGTTTTTACCCTACTACTTCATATTGTAACTGGATGTATTTACAAGCCTTATTGACCTATTGTGGTCACTCATGCAATCATATTCCTTTCTTTAATCACAAATATTTGGAGAGCTTGTGAAAGATAAAATATCAGTTGTATGCTAGCCCAGGTAAGTCATGATAACGATGATATTCTTTGTGAGATTTTGCAGGTGAACTATGGGGAGTTTATGCATGGATTGATGAATGAAAATATACAGCTCAACAGAAAGGTCCTCTCAGAGCTTGCCATGCATGAACCTTACAGCTTCAAGTCGCTAGTGGATATTTCCAAGAATGCTTTTCCAGGGAATAAAGCTCAAAATTCTACAGTTACAAAAGAAACCACAGCTATGAGCAATTGATCGATGCTTCTCTAAAGTTACTTTAAACTTTAATCTCTGAGAATGAAATTGTATTTTGTAATGCCAATGATGTAGAATCCATGGGATTAAGAAGTCTTTGCCATCTTGTTGTGGCATTGAGAAGATAATGCACACCTAGAGCAGCTAGGTCCCCAGTTGCTTGGTATGTATGTATTTTGGAAAAACTGCCAATTCCATTCAAGTTGTAAAAGCCCAGACGAGACGTTGCCTGGGATGAATTGGCAGAGTATAAATTTCTAGAAGTTGTATTTTGATGCAAATTTTGTTGGTAATAAGTGTAAAATCTAATATTCAGGGCTTACAAATCAGAATGTGTGGCAGAGATCTAAACCTGTTTGGTAGTTTCTTTTACTTAAATCTCAAGCACACATTTAAAGAACTGTATAGCAAAGATAGGTAATTTTGGACATGCTTATAATTGTGTTTCAAGCTTATTTTGTGTGTTTGAAGAGACAGATTTGCAATGCTTTTGATATGCATAATTACTTCGTGGAAATTCATTATGAACATTATGAATTCAAATTATATGAAGAAAATTTAGGGCTCAGATATGCATGATTTTCATTGATTCCCTGAGTTCATAATTGTGGAACTATTTACCCATTGGAGATTCAATTTCATCGAACTTCAACAGAGACAAGTAATTGGAAGATATAATTACAACAGGGTAAATTCTCAAATTATGCGATATAATAGTTCTCCAAAATAGTAATAATACATCTAAATAATAAAGCAAGATAGGTTTTATCCAATTATAAATATTACGTAACAAATGCCCTCTTTATCTATGACATGCAAAGTGTTGTTTGAGCATTGAGATCATTTATCTCGAGTAAGCAGTTGCTGTGTTGTATGCCTATTTAGGAGTAGTGAAAGTGAACTAAATTTTTCAGCCGCATAGTTGAAGTAACAGTGTTTTTCAGCTGCGAAAACATGCACAGTGAACGAATTGTGGAAAAATGCAAATAAGCTGACAAGGATTTTTATCAATTTAAGTTTACATTAATTAAATAATAATTTTATACATCCTAAACAAATCGATAGCTCTGATTGTCGCATTGGCTTGTATGAATAAAGAACACTTAGTTTTGCAAATTGAGCATGTGTTAAAACACAAGCGTGAAAACAATATTCCAAGGAAAAAGGGGAACTTCTGTGAGTATGCAAGGAACATGGAAATTTGTAAATATCAATCTTTTGAGGTTAATTTAGTTAATACATTCAGTTTTCGGTTTCGGTAATATTCCTGCATGTGGCAAGTAAAGTATTCTTCACTGACTATAAATAAAAATAAAAATCTTATTTGTTAAAAACTTGAGACCATAAATTTACGCCATTCTGACCTACCTTTCAAATCATGGCCCAACAGTGGTATCAGAGCTTAATTTGAGAAATATGTTGGAGGAATGGTTAAGGCACTGTTTGTTGCTAGAGTGTGCAGACTAACCTAGAGTACGTGAAGATGCATACAGATCATCCCATGCTGCAGTTATCGAACATTTTATTTTCTAAACTCTGCATGTGTCTTCTGCCTTTGTTGATTGTATTTTATCCACTGCCAATGCCAGTCTGCGAAACCAATATGGTTCGTCGCATACTGTTGTGAATCCCTGCAATGGTGGACAATTTTTTTTTGAAGTGATTTTGCATAATGAAAAGTTTCTTTAAAGGAGGGTAAAGGAAGGTGATGAAGCTGGTATTCTATATAATATTCTTTTTAAGGAAAAAGGGAGAGAAGTGTAAGGATCTCCATTTTATTTAAGATATCAATTTACATAATTATATTTAAAACAATTTGTTCATTACGCAAGGACAAAAAAATTATAATACATTTTGATATAACAACTGCGAAACAATTATACTTCTTCGAAGTTCTGTATGACACAAAGAACCACCGACCTTGCACGAGGATGCATAACATCTCAAAACTGGCAAGGTGATGGAATCTAGTGCAACATAGTGTATCTACAATCTAAGATATCATTATATTGACACTATGATATGGAAGAGAGTGAATATATATATATTCAATCAATAAGCATATATTAAGAGATCAAGCATTTGAGTTGACTACTGACAAATAAGTTAAAGTAGAGGCTTACTTCTAAAAATTTACCCTTCTTTTGGCTACATATTCGCTACTCGTCCAACATACAAATAATACACATTGATCACACAACAATGTATATATAAGTTTGCGGAAGCATACATAGCATACATAAGCTTACAAGAGTATACGAGAAAGATCATGAGTATACAAGAGCACTCAAAACATACAAAAGCGTACATGAACATACAAATGCATTAGTGTATACATATCTATATGACCACTTAACAAGAATCGAACACAACATCTTTCATAGTTATTCTAAGATATCCATTACATTTGTCAAGAGACTAGAAGATCGTGTCAACATATAATGAAAAATGAAAACCATCACTATGCCACAAACTTCCAAAATATGACTCTCTTCAATTTAATATATGATAAGATCATCAAAATCATTGATTAACAATCTCATGTCTACAAATGGAAAGATAAGATGATCCAACCTTAATTGTATGAGATTATATGTGATAATTAAAGAACAATAACCTCTAAGATAAAGGATTCAAACATATCCTAATCCAACATGCCAACACTACTCATTTCTTATCATTGATGATTCATAAACTTCATTCTAATAGTTAGGGTTGTTTATTAAGTTAATAACAAAGAAACCATTATTGTCCTTCATATGGTATTCTCACCCTATATTTCATTGTGATGATATAAATTTATGGTGACTAGACACCTTAGAGTTTTAACATGAAAGATCCAAACTTCTCATTCAAGAAGTTTTTATCATCATTATTTAAATATTATAAACTTCAACAACAATCCTATAATCTTAATTCCTTGGAAATAATTTTACAATGTCATTGTACAAACCCCCTAATCAATTCTAAAATTTCACAAATAAGACATGATTATCTCAACTAAAAGCCAACCACATGTTAAGACATGAATACAGGATTGACAACCCAATTGGATGACACACTAAAATTGTCTTAATAATATTCATTATCATCAACATTCAAATTTTACAAGATGGTAATTTCCTTCATGAAGAAAGGACTAATTTATGTAGAAAATTATAGCTATATAATTAAGTGTGATCATTCCCTCCTTAGAAAATGACTAATTTGTATAAGATTTTATGAGAGTGCTACTATCTTTTGTTTTTCAGTGTTCATGACGACCTTAATGGCAGAATTATACGCATACTCACTCTTGATTTCAGATTGTTTTCAGACTATTTTCCAAGTTGGAGATTCTCAATGATGAAATATAGGCCTACACTATACACTATAATAATGTGCCTTGTAATAGATATCCTGAAAGGATGAAGAGACATTCATCAAAGATAACAGTAGGGGAAATTTTTGTCAGATTTGTTTGTAAAATTTTGGTTAAGCACGCTAAATATTTGACAAAATGCCTCAACGGAATGTGACCGCCTGGACTGCAATGTTACTGTCTACTTGCCAAAATTTAAAGAGATCTTAGTGCATGAATGGCCTACTCAATCAACAAAACAATTGAAGAATACCCATCCAGAGAAACTACTCGAGTGGGATGATCATGAAACCATGAAAAGATGGAAATTCACTGCTTAAATCTAGCAAGTAGAATGTAAAACCAAAGACAACCCTGAAGAAGATATGCGAAATGGTTTAAGGTAAAAGACTTAGAATTTAATTGCACATGTGGATTTCACTTGACCGCAACTAAGCTTTGCCCAATTGCGCTCACACCTTAACAGATTGTTTAAGAACAATCAGTGGTTAAAAAGAATAGAGCTTACCTAATCGAAGGACAAAAAGAAAATATTCCTCTTTGACTCGGCTATTGCAAAAGACAAGGACTAGATATTATGGAAAGTAGTGCTGAGTATTCATCAATGATCAAAGTTCAGAAAGGAGGAGGCAGTAATGCTAACACAGTATTTGGTTTGATTTGATTAAAGTAAGTTTGCTAATGTACTACTGCTTGCCATCTGCTTTTACAGAACGCAGATCTGATTCTATTTAACATGAACACATATAAGTCAATCTTCATATTTCTGTTGCCAAGGTCGCCATGTATGCACCTGTCTTTAATTATGTCCTTTCATTACTGTTAGAAACTATAATCCCAACTACCAATCTGCATTCACATGTCACCTGACAGAGGGCAGCTTGCAAGATTTAATATTTAAAGACTTTGTTATTAACCTTATCTGTTCAGATCTTATCAACTAACTTATACGTAGCCCATGTGATGCCCATGCTATACAGACCTCGAGTTATGATTCATAAATGAATTATATAGCAGTCCATTCATAGTTGTTCAATATTCTGTATATTGTAATGAGTTTGTAATTGGATCTCACCCAGAGCTGTAAGGAGATTGGCTAGGCTTAGTTTGCATTGAATTTCCCCCTCGTGCTACACTTACCAAGTTTCGCTCCACTATCACTTAGAACCATCCACTCCTCCACTAAGCACGAGTCATTATTAGCTTCCATACCATTTACTAGTTGAAACAATTAATAATCAACTAGATGGTGACTTCAAAATTATGAGGATCAATATAAAATTATTAAATAATAATACTCAAGAAAAAGGGCTTGTGACAAGAAGAAAGGGGGTTTATCCACTTCTACTCTTTTTCCATTATGGAGATTCAGTTGTCATTCTTCTCTCTCATTTGCTAGTGGGAATCTTGTGTGTGGCAGATTCAAGTGTAGGCTTTGTTATATGTTTCAAGAGTTTTTAAGTTTTTCAATTCGAGTTTATTCATGCTATGGTTGGTGCTCTTACATTCTAGACGTTGTAGATAACTTTTTGATGCTTGTGATTTGTGATCTTATATTACCGTTTTGAATGCTTCTTATGAATACACTTAATATTGTGGTGCAACTGATGATGTTTGTAACACGATTGTAGATATTCTTGGGTCAGAGACATATATTCTTGTTTCTCTTGATTACACGAGTGCTTGTGTCTATTGTGAGCAGTATGGAATAGGTGGTTGGATGTGAGCTTGGTGACTATATATTTCAGCTATTATTTCCAGTGATGATGTAGAGTTGTATTATATTGATACTGTTAGCGGAACATGCAACTTCCGCTCTCTTGTTGTGTGTGCCTTTATTTATGGAGAACACGTGCATGCTCCGTTTTATCTTACTCTAACTAAGGAAGAGTGCGGTTCGACTCTTGATGCCACTTTTGTTACGTTTCTTGTAATTTCAGTCAAGACTCTTACAATTCTTCAGAAATGCTCATGCATTTCCTCCTTAATTTTGGCTTTTACAAGAGTTCATTCTTTGTATAAAATCATGCTTTCAACATATTGTAAACACACAATGAATTAATATAATTTCATTTTTGCAGCTTTGCTTTTCTTCTTTATTTTCTGGAAGTTTTGTTTCTTACTTCCTAGCTAGGCCTGTATTCTGCTATGCAAAAAATTTAACATGGTAGAAGGACAAATTATTTGCAGGCAGATTTCTGAAGAATGGAAGCTGATGTAAACCTTTGTTCGTTCATGGGCCTTGCCTTCATCTTCTCCTTTGTGACACATCATTTCAGTGGCCCTGTCTTGTTTCTCTTTTGTCATATTATGAGGGAGATTTTATACTATTAGTGCTAATGCTTCTTGGTTTTGTTTCAAGTTTGATCAGTTCACTATTGGTACCTGTATTTTCGACTAGCAACTTCTTCTTGCATGGTTGAGTAGTGTCATTGGGTCACTCGTGCAGATTCATGTGCCACGTACATCTTCGAATGTCAGATGTTTTGCCTTTGTTTGCCATCTGATCATTGTTCGAGTAGTGTCATTGAGGGCACTCATGGAGATTCTTGATCTTGATCATCATCTTGGCTTTTGAGGAGGTTCTTCATTCAACACTATGGCAGTTATCATTCGACAGTTGTCCACACTTTTCTTGTATCACAAAGGATATTCTTCTGCACTTCATATAGTTGTAATTTTGAGGGAGGGTTTTGTTCCCACTGGGTTTTCCCTCTTTCCTCTTTCTTCTTTGCAATTGGGTTCCTGATCAAGTTTTGTTGCCAGGACCCATATCTCTCCTTAGTTAGCCTTAAGGGGGGTGTTAGCGGTGTAAATCGTGCAATGTCTAGCGATAGTTAATTCAAGTTTCTTGCAGTCTTCTCCGTGATTCATGGGTATCACTAATGATTGCATGATGTTAGCATAAGTCTAACAAAGGGAACACCACTAGTTATTTTTCATGCTCCACCTCTTTCATCATCAACCAGTTTAGTTCCACACGGCAGATCTGTCTTCGTTTCCTCCATAATTTCTTCCTTGAAGTGGTGGTTAACTTTGTATAAATCATGCATTCCACATAATGTAAAGACACAATGAATTAATATAATTTCATTCTTGCAGCTCTGCTTTTCTTTTTTATTTTCTAGAAGTTTTGTTTCTTACTTCCTAGCTAGGTCTGTATTCTTCTATGTAGAAAATTTAATATGGTATCAAAGTGAGGTTTCTAGGAAGAAGAAGCATTAACGATTATTTGCAGGCAGATTTCTGAAGATTAGCATCACCATGGAAGCTGGCGTCTATTTCTAGATGCATGCATATTCTTTCCCTAATTTTTGCATGCTCCTTGCTGTTTTTTTCTATATTGATTCTTTAAAATTGTACGTGATTTGCAAGCACCGCATGACGAAGATCTGGAAAATTTGGGGCTTTGTAAAAATTAAACTTTCAGAAAGTTTATATGAGGTTTTTCTTAATGCATTTAGTATAGGTTTCTTTCAATAAGTTTCCTAAATAAAATAGAAAGTTAAAGTTGCTATGCGCTCTTCCTCCAATTCCTTCAATTGACAGTCAAAAGTATTCTTTTGTTCTTAATTCCTGTCTACATGAGATTCCAATGTTGCAACTTTGTTTGCTCCTAGAGATTCTTTCTAGCAGGGTTCCTAACTACATGAGATTCCAGAGTTGCATCCCCGAATGCTTCCAGAGTTTCTTTCTAGTGGGACATTATTGAGCAATGGATATACAATGGCATCATCCCAACCGGAGGTCATCTTTGAAGTTCTTCAGCTTGGAACACATTTTTGCAGATTCATATCTTCCTGTCTTCAGATGATCAGTTTCCGTATTCAAAGACCATGTACCTATCTGTTCATCTATTTGAGCAATGCAAAATATGTACATTTGCATTTTCAAAGTATCCCAGAGGTACTCATGCAGTGGTTTCTATGATTCTATACAATCCCGTTGCAGTGTGGATTCGTTTGCAGTTTGCAGCTTTCTTTTTTAATTTGAATAACAGTTAGGAGTTTTTATCAATTGGGCTTTCTCCTTTCTTCTTTGTAATTGGGTTCCTGTTGAGGCTTTGTTGCCAAGATCCATATCTCTCATATCTCTCCTTAGTTAGACTTAAGGGGGGGCGTTAGTGGAACATGCAACTTCCGCTCTCTTGTTGTGTGTGCCTTTATTTACAGAGAACATGTGCATGCTCCTTTTTTATCTTACTCTAACTAAGGAAGAGTGTGGTTCGACTCTTGATGCCACTTTTGTTACGTTTCTTGTAATTTCAGTCAACACTCTTACAATTCTTCAGAAATGCTCATGCATTTCCTCCTTAATTTTGGCTTTTATAGGAGTTCATTCTTTGTATAAAATCATGCTTTCAGCATATTGTAAACACACAATGAATTAATATAATTTCATTCTTGTAGCTCTGTTTTTCTTCCTTATTTTCTGGAAGTTTTGTTTCTTACTTCCTAGCTAGGTCTATATTCTGCTATGCAGAAAATTTAACATACTTAGAGAATTTATTGGTCACATTGTTGATTGGTGCATTTATCAATTTTTGATGATTGAAAAGTAGTCCCAAAAGATTGGTATTTGAGTTTTATAGCCAAGGGACTACTCATATTGACCATAATTATTGCATATTGCAACATTGCATATAGAGTGATTGCAGTGATGATGGGATAGTGCAGATTCACTATTTTGAGAGATAGTCATATAACTTAAGTCATCATGGTTGATGATACATTCTTTGTGAATTTGACTATGACGGAGCTTTTGCTTAGAAAGTAGGAGTACTAATAGTTGAAGTTAGATAGTTCATAATAATTGACAAAATGACCCCAACAAATTTATGAGAGTTAATGAATTGGTAAGCTAAGAACACATGTGGTTCAACTTGGCTTTTCACAAACTGGCTTGAGTAAATTTGTCAAACTCTTAAGATTTGAGACTTGTTAAAGGAAATGGGATTAGTGCAATAAAATAGGTAATGTGGGTTTACCCCAACAAATATATGAGACTTAATGAATTGGTAAGCTAGGAACATAAGTGGTTCAACTGGCTTAAGTAAATCTACCAAACTCTTAAAGATTTGAGACCTGTCAAGATGATAGGATTAGTCCAATCAAAAAGGTAATGTGGGTTTATTGATGAAATCAATATAATAGTAGGTGAAGAACAAACATTTTTAAAGAATGATCAATCAATAGATATTTTTACCAAGTGCTTGGCCAAGAGAAGTTCGGACAATTCAAAGAACTGATTGGTTGAACCACATGCCTTTAGATTAAGGGGGAACGTAAATATGAAGCTTTATGGTTAATTATTGTAACACATTCAATTTTTTAGTTTAGATAACTTTCTTCTATAGAATAGATGAAATGTTCTTTACTGCCTATGAATAGAAATGTAAATCTTTATTTGTTGAAAATACATTTATTTTGTTTTATGCCGACTTGAAATTCTTACTAAACAAAAGTAACAGTTAATAAGTGGATGATGCTAAATTACAAGGTAATCAACTATGAACCATGATAATGAAAAAGAAATGAATGCATCTTTGAAGAGTTAAAAGAAGCTAATGATGCAATTATGGATGTTAAAGAAATAATTTTATAATTGAAAACTAAGCTTTTGCTTGTCCAAAGTGGATCATCCTATAGAGCTTTAATGTTGTTGTATGTTATACCTCAATGTTCAATTGACAAACACCAAAATGGGGCAAAGTTGATTGGAAGCTAAGTTATGCAATCTTGTAGGTTTATGTGTTCTTGGTAGTATGATGATAAGCAACTGTGGTTGTAGTGAAAAGAAATATCCTCTAGGTCAAAAGCTTTGTGATTGTGAGATTTTGCCAAGATCAAGAGGCAACGGAAAGCACAAATAAGAGAGAACAAAATAGATGATAGAAATAAACTATATTCTATCAAGATGAAAAATATGATCAACTAGATCATTAAGCATTCATAGTTTACAATGAATATGAGCCTCCTTATATAGGCAAGGCTATATGGATATGTGAGCACACAAACATGACATGTGGCTCAATAAGAAACAAGGGTAGGTAGGAAATAGGTGTGGGTAGGTAGGAGAAATAATATAATAGTCCACATGAGGTGGATCACCCACTGAATGTGAAGTGTAACAACAAGATCACACCATAAAAGGTGGAAATTCTCCTACACACACTATCCCAATGTGGCACAAACACCCAAGTGTCTCATACCCAAACTACTATGAAATGCATTTCCTAAGTAAATTTAAGTAAAGTGTAATAATATCCATGATGAATAATTATTTACACCAACACCCCCCCTTAAGTGCAACTTAGGCGAATGCACTAAAGTCTACAATGCAACTAAGCAATGAAAGATGGGTCCCGGCTACTAGGCCATGTTAGGTACCCATGTACAAATGCAAATGCATGCAAACCAATGCAATGAAATCTCTCACAAAGTGGGGAAAGAGAGAAAAACCCAATGGGAAAAAGCCCTCCCCCAAAAGAGAGATGAAAGCTATACAAGAGAACTCTCATAGAAGAATGTGAGGAACAAAACCCCAGGTGAGGAAAAAGTCCCCCCCATATGAGAGAAGAAGAAGAAGAAGAGAGACTAGGAAGCCCCCCCTCAATGTGGAATCTGCACCAATGATAGAAGCTCGATGTATGAAGAAACTGCTCCATGAACGTTGAACAACATTCCTCCCCTTAGGAAGAAACAAAACCAAAGGTGTATCCATGAAGTCTCCCCAATCATGAAGGGAAGATGTATGAAGAAAACTCATGATGAAAGGAATCTCTAAAAAATGCTCAAGTGTCCCCATGTCGATGCTAAAAGAAACCCCCTCCAAAGGTGGTAAACTGTGCCACACTGCTGAAAAAGGCACTCCAAGATCTAGTGGAGATGGATGTAGAACATGTCCCAAAGACTCACATGTCTCCTCAAAAAATAAAGAGACCTCCTCCAACTGCTATACATAAGTATCCACAATCATGTCAACCTCGAAAGAATGATCATGTAGAGAATGAACAAGAGGGTCAGAGTGTTCCCTCGCAACAATCGAAGAAGGATCACCTTCATCAAAGAGAAGATGAATGTCATCAATGATGTCTCCCAAATCTGCAATGTAGGATTCCATAAATAAACCTGCAATGTCTGTCAAGTAATCATCCCATGAATCTGAAGCTGGAAGACAATGAATATCCTGCTGCACAGAATCACATGAAGGCAAAACTGTCGCACTATCCGCATCATCATGTGCAATAGGTGATGTGATACCAATATGAGGAGATGAAATACAAGACTCAAGAACGGGTTCACATGTGAGAATCCCCATGTTCAAGTGCCCAAAGTTCTCCTAAAAAACTGAACCATCACAAGAAGTGTGATCATCATGTGTAGAATCATCAAATAAGAAATCGTCATCATCAACAAAATCTGAAAAGGAGTATAACCGAGATGCATGATCAACCACCCCAGTCGCAATGATAGCTCTAGTCTCCAAGTCTCTAATGAAAACTAACTCAAGTGTGAACTCCACAACTCTCTTAGTTGCGCCATGTGTGATTTGATAGATAGAAAGGAGATTGTTTGTCAAGTGGGGTACACACAACACATTATTGAAGGAGTTATCCCCAATGTCAATAGATCCTTTCCCAATCACATCCATGTATTTATGATTTCCCATCAAAATCTACGGCATGGTGCAAGGCTCAAATGTAGAGAACATAGACTGCGAAGATGCCATATGATGAGAAGCCCCTGAATCTAGAAGCCATCTCTCTGAATCATGACTGATAGTAGCACATGGAGCTTTTCCTTTTCTTGTCCCAAAAGAGTGAGTCTTCCCACTTGTAGAAGCCATGAATGCTTGCCCTTTTCCTTTTGAATGTGAGGAAGTGGAAGTTGATGAATCATCCTTCTTGTAGACATTAGGCAAATCAATGTTATGCTTTTTGATGATATGTGTGAGCTCATCAATCTTTTTAAAATGGCAACGACGCTCCTCATGACCAAAATTTTTACAATAGGCACAAGTAGGTCTCTCCCTCTTTGGTGAGTTATCCCTCTTAGAAGAGGATGAATCTCCTTGTTGTGGAGAAGATGGTTTTTTGTCCTTAGGCTTTGATTGCCATTTCTTCTTGTTTGAGTTGTCCTTTCCTTGATTTCCTTTGTTCCCTTGATTTACCACTAGTGCTTGAGACTTAGAAGCCTTAAGAATGCCCATGCTTATCAACTTAGTTTGTTCCATCATCAACATTTCATTGAAAGCATCAAATGTAGGCATTGTGTAGCTTGAACCCATTGTCATCCTATGGGTTTGGAAACTAGAAACAAATGTTGCATATTCTTGTGGAAGCTTGCCTATCAAGTTGAATATCAATTGAGTATCCTTCTTATCAATGCCACAATCTTTGAGTTGTGCCCTCAACTCATTTGCCTTAGTGACATAATCTTGTATAGTATCAAAGTTCTTGGGATCTAACATGGTGAGATCACTATCAATTTGATATCCCCTAATCTCATCAACTTGACCATACAAGTCTTGAAACTTTTGCCAAGCATCCTTGATTAGAGTACACTTCTCAATATGAAAAATGAGATCCTTTGATACATACTTTCTTAAGGTACCAATTGCCATGATATTTTTAGTGAGCCAATCCAAGTGACCAACTGGATCAACCTTAGGATCAATAGGAGCAACAATAGTTCCATCAATGTAATGAGTTAGTCCTTTTTCCATAAGTTTACTCCATGCATCAATTTTCCAAGTAGCATAATTATGAGGAGTTAAGAGAGGAAACTTAGAAGAACCCATACCAGCAAAAAGGAAGGAACATAAGAGCACAAAAGCACAAGAGACACCCCCCCAAATTAACTCAATCAAAGTACCCCCCAAAAATGGTGATTTTGGCACTTTATATGTAGTGCGTGTACAATAGGCCACTTGCAAAAAAAGGCAAAGTGGACTTCTGATTTCAATTTACAACTTTTCAAAATGAGATCTAAGAGACTTCAACAAATACTGCTAGTGATCTAAACTGAGATCCAAGCAAAATGCAAGTACCAAATATGCCAGAAATGGCCAAATATTGAAAGTACAATTTTTACTTAAAATCACTGCAAATAGATGGCAGATTATGATAGTAGATGAAAAAATATGCACTTTCAAAAAAAACGGCACCTGAAAAGGAGTCCATATCAGCCCAAACGAAGCCTCCAAAGTTGTAAAAATCGGGATTTCACAATTTCCGAAAAACCTATATCCAAAAATCAAAAAATTTCTGCACCACTATATAGATCATGAAATTCTACCCCAAAACAAAAAAAATTGCTCGAAAAAACGAGTCCAGATGAGTGAGATATCACTATTTGAAAATTGCCTGCAAAATTATAATTTCTGGAAAATTTCCGCCGCAGCGTCAAACTTCAAATGCCTCTAGATTTGGCCTCCGAAGTCCGATTTGGATGAAACAAAAGACAAAATTGACTTTCTTGGACCTCCTAAATCCAATGGTGACCTCATATTTAACCCATCAAGCTTCAATAATAACCTGCAATAGAAAGTTCCAAAATACACAATACCAAATAACATTAATTTCTCTCAATTAGCAAACCAATGACACTCTAATGGCTCTAATACCATGTGAGATTTTGCCAAGATCAAGAGGCAATGGAAATCACAAATAAGAGAGAACAAAATAGATGATAGAAATAAACTATATTCTATCAAGATGAAAAATATGATCAACTGGATCATTAAGCATTCATAGTTTACAATGAATATGAGCCTCCTTATATAGGCAAGGCTATATGGATATGTGAGCACACAAACATGACATGTGGCTCAATAAGAAATAAGGGTAGGTAGGAAATAGGTGTGGGTAGGTAGGAGAAATAATATAATAGTCCACATGAGGTGGATCACCCACTGAATGTGGAGTGTAACAACAAGATCACACCATAAAAGGTGGAAATTCTCCTACACACACTATCCCAATGTGGCACAAACACCCAAGTGTCTCATACCCAAACTACTATGAAATGCATTTCCTAAGTAAACTTAAGTAAAGTGTAATAATATCCATGATGAATAATTATTTACACCAACAGTGATAAGTATTTTTTATGGAGAGCATTAGGGTTTTAATGCAAGTGAGAAATCAACTTAAAATGTGTAAAAGAAATATTTGGAATTTTTTAAAATATTGATATCAAATAATTAATTGGAAGTTTTCTACTATTTTTGTTCCTTTTCTATGAGAGATTAAAGGTAAAAATGTTCAATACAAGTTGAAAATCATTCTTCAAGATTTATAAAGTGTGAGAAGAGATAGATGATACCAAAAGGTTTGAAAGTTAATAAAATTAAATAGTTGTTGTTTTGATTAAGGTAAGTTTGTTTTGATGGGATCATTAATCTAGCTCAAAAAATGGAACAAATCAAATCCAACTCAAATTTCCAAATGGGACTAGAAAAATTATGATTACAATCAAATTGCCAAGCAAGACGACACATTTGCAACCAAGTTGTCAAGTGTCAATATAGAACCCAAAGATCTTGTGTAAATGATACTAAGCCCTTCCTTATTCAACCTCACCCTTAACTTCAATGTGTGATTAAGAGAGAGATTTTCAAGACCTTTCTTCCTTCTTTGAATATTTTCAAGACTTTTCTTCCCTCTTTGAATAATTGTATAATAAATATTTTTGTGTCCTCAAACACGGCTCCCTAGAGTGCCCATCCATGGGCAAACACACTTAGAGGAATGTCTAGCAAGATATGCCAACCATCGAACAACCACCTCAAGAACAAATAGCTCCCACTTCAAAGTCAAAGGAATATTGAAAACCATGGATTTGAGAGGCTGAGCCATTGAATTAGGAGTTGGATGTGACACCAATGGGAACCATAGTAGCATGACACACCATATGGAAACCAACCCTGAGAGAAATCCCCTTGAGAGAGACACTCTATAGGGGAAATGAGAGGAGAAGACACATCAAAAGTGTCGATAGTAAAGTGGTTTTTGTGAGAATTTTGTGATCATGTGGTTGTTCATTTGTATTGAGAGGGTGAACAATCTAATACCAAGTGGTGGAGGGTAAAACATTGTCTACATGTGAGGGGGAGACCCTCGTAGTAAAGTGTTTAGTCCAAAACCTATGCACACCATAAAAACAATGTCCTCATGAAGAACCTTGAAGATATAATGATGTCAGAGCATCCCCAGTTCACAACAATCTTGCATCAACCAAAAACATTTTCCTTTCTATTTTGTTTGCAGTTTCAGTTTTCTTTCTGTGTGTCCCAGTTTGGGCTCACCAGATCCTGTGGAGTTGGATTATACTTGAACACTTGATCATCTTTCTTGCTTTCAAACCGCATCTCATTTGGATCACTTTCTGGCAAGATATCACTACTAGTTTCCATGACAGTTTCTTGTTATCGGTTGTTTCTTTGTTACCAGTTGCCTGAGGCCTATTATGGTGATCTACCAAAACCCATTCCAAAGCTTGCGGACCCTTGAGCGTTGATTTCGATGTTTCTTGGTGTGTGGTTGACCTTCTATGTTTCATCCTTTGGATTTTTTGGAGGAATCTCTTGGCGGAGGCCGACCTTGTTCATTTGCAGGTTAGGTCTTGTTCTTCGGGTTTTTATCCCTTTTGGGCTGACTGGATCCTTTGAGTCGATATATATTTGTAATCATGCTTTAGAATGTAATCAGTTAGAATCAATCAGAGTATTAGATAGATAGACTGTACCTAGAAGATAGATCTTTTGATTCAAGGTCCCAGTTGTGACCTATTCTACCAGGTCTGTGTGCCGATATGTTGTAACCCGGTTGGATGTAATCAAATTTCATGCAATAAAACTATCCATTCTGCATTGCCTCCATCATATCTGTGTGTCTTCGTTGTGTTTACTCTTGATGACTGGTCCGGATCAATCTCCTTGAGGTCCCTCCTCATTGGTGACTGCTTCAAGTGGTATCAGAGCAAAGTCTTGTTCCGGAGGTTGCGTATCCTAAATTTTGTTGTAGGGTAGCGGATTGCAGATCCGACCTGCAATTACAGAGGACTAGCGTGAATCAATGACATGAAGAGGAACTAGGAATGGTGGAGCATGTGAGAATGCAGACCCTGATGTGATGGAGATGTTGCGAGGAATAGCAGCCCGATTAGAAGCCGTGGAGACAACCTAGAGAAGAGGTCGACATATTGAAGATGAAGGAGAAGAAACCCAGACAGAACAAGTAAATCTACCGATAGTTGATCCAGATGAAGAAAGGTTTTTAAGGGTTTTGAGTAGGGTGAACACTAAATCCCATTTTACCCCACCAGAATATGATGGGAAGTTAAATTTGGATGAATTGATAGATTGGATCTCGGAGATGGAGAAGTATTTTGATTTTGAAAACACTACAGAAGAGAGGAAGGCGAAGTATGCCTGTACCCAGTTGAAAGGTCATGCATCTCTTTGGTGGGAGCATTTGCAAGTTGATAGACACGGAAGATGTAAAGAAAAGATTAATACATGAGATCGAATGATTGCTAAGTTAAAATCAAAGTTTGTCTCAGCGAACTATCAAGTGGATTTGTTCTGGAAGTTGCAGAACCCGAGACAGAAGGAATCTAGTGTGAAGGAGTACACCGAATCATTTTACAAATTGAACATAAGATCTAGACATGTTGATGATGAAGTTGAACAAATTGCAAGATATTTGAACAAATTACGGATGTCTATACAAGATGAACTCAGTATGATCAAATTGGAGTGTGTTTAAGAGGCTTACCAGTATGCACTAAAGGCTGAAGAGAAATTGAACAAAAGACATGAGCAGAGACAAAGAGGTAGAGGTGGAAGGTTTACCGGAGGAAGATTTTAAGGAGGAAGAGGATATACCGGAGGAAGAGGAACCCGTACAGATCAGAACAAGGACAAGGAAGTGAGCAAATAAGGTAATTCATACCGGAAGGATGATAGAAATTTCTACCGGAGGAGAGAACTAGATGGTTATCAGAATGAGAAATTTGGAAGACAAGACAAGAGGATATTTAGAGGAACTTGCTTTAAGTGTGGAGGAGAAGGACACCATGCATTTGAGTGTAAGAAGACAGAGGTTACCAGAAGAGCAATAGTGGTGAAAGAAAACCCCACCGGATCAGACAATAAACCGAAAGATGAAGAACTGCCGATGATGAGGAGAGCTTTGTGTCATACCGGAGGAGATGAAGAACCCTTGCAGGGGAAGAATATGTTCAAGACCAGATGTAAGGTATCTGATAAGTTTGTTATTGATAGTGGTAGTTCTAATAATCTTGTTTCAGAAGAGATGGTGAATAAGTTGAAATTGGAGAAATTGAAACACCCTAAGCCTTATTAGATAGCATGGATTTAGGATGAACATAAGTTGTTAGTAAGTGAACAATGTTTGGTAAAATTAAAAATTGGGAATTATCATGATCATGATGAAGTTTTGTGTGATATTATGCCTATGGATATTTTTCATTTTTATTGGGAAGACCTTGGCAGTTTGACAGACAGGCAACACATGATGGAAGGAAGAATACATACACTATTGTGGCCAATGGGATGGAGCAAACCTTGTCGCCTTTGGAAGAACCTTTGAAGAGTGAAGTTTGTACAAATACCATAATCTCTTTAGTAGATGGAAGGAAATTCATGGATGGATTGAGACATGAGAATGTTTGTTTTGCCTTAATTCCTAAGAAGACTGAGAGACCGAAATCGGAAGGAGAACACCCGAAAGAGATAAGAGATTTGTTGACAGAATATGAGGACATCATTTCAAATAATGTACCTGATGGATTGCCACATGTTAGAAGTATTAGTCATTGCATGGACTTGGTTCCCAGTTCCCGGAGCTAGTTTTCCTAACAAAGTTGCACACCAGTTGACACCGACAGAGAATGAAGAACTAAATAGACAAGTGCAGAAGCTGTTGAAGAAGGGTTTGATCAGGGAGAGTCTGAGCCCTTGTGCAGTACCAACAATATTAGCACCTAAGAAGAATGGAGAATGGAGGATGTGTACCGATTCAAGAGCAATAAACAAGATCATAGTGAAATATCAGTTTCCTTTTCCTAGGATGGATGACATAATAGATTGTTTGAGTGGAGCAAAATACTTTACAAAGATAGATTTGAAGAGTGGATATGATCAGATCAGGATCAAAGAAGGTGATGAGTGGAAGACAACATTTAAGACAAATGAATATGAATGGTTGGTGATGGCTTTTGGATTGACTAATGCACCGAGTACTTTCATGAGGCTGATGAATGAGGTATTAAAGAAATTCTTGGGTTAGTTTGTTATTATGTACTTGGATGACATTCTGATTTTTAGTAAAACAAAAGAGGAGCATTTGTTGCAGTTAAGACAAGTTTTATAAAGGTTGAGAGAAGAAAAGTTGTTTATCAATATCAAGAAGTGTACTTTCATGAAGGATGAGTTAGTCTATTTAGGATTTGTGATATTTGAGGATGGTTTGAAGATGGACCCTAAGAAAGTGAAAGCCATTGTTGAGTGGCTTACACCGGAAAACATTGGAGAGGTAAGATCATTTCATGGATTGGCTAGTTTTTATTGGAAGTTTATCAAAAATTCCAGTTCAGTTTGTAACCCTATGTCTGAGACCATGAGCGAACATTGGAAGGAATTCAAGTGGACCACCAGAGCAAACAAAAGTTTTGAATTGTTGAAGCAGAAAGTGACTGACCAACCTGTGTTAGCTTTACCGGACTTCAATAAGGTATTCCAAGTGGATTGCAATGCAAGTGGAACAACAATAGGAGCAATTTTGAGTCAAGAAGGGAGAGCAGTAGCCTATTAAAGTGAGAAATTGAATGATGCCCGAAAGAGATATTCAATATATGATCAAGAATTTTATGCCATATTTCAAGCCTTGAAGAAATGGAGACACTACTTGTTGCCTACGGAGTTTGTGTTGTATACAGATCATCAAGCTTTGCAATATTTGAACAGTCAGAGTAAGATGAATCAAAGACATATGAGATGGGTAGAATTCTTGCAGAGTTACATCTTTGTGTTGAAGCATAGAAGTGGAAAATCTAACAAAGTTGTTGATGCATTGAGTACGATAAGGAATTAGCTGACAGAAATAAGAGTGACACTATTAGGTTTTGAAGATTTGAAGACCTTGTATGATGAAGACCCGGATTTTGTAGAACCTTGGAAAACATGTAGAGAACCGGTTATAGTTGATAGGAGCAAATGGTTGGATTATTTCATTCAGGATGGGATGCTATTCAAGGGAGTTCAGTTGTGCATACCTAAGAGTTCCATGAGAGAGAACCTAATAAAAGAGAGTCATAGTGGAGGTTTAGCTGGACATTTTGGCATTGACAAAACAATTGCATTGGTGAGTGAACAATACTTTTGGCCCCAAATTCATAAGTATGTTAAGAGATATGTGGAGAGTTGTAGAGTTTGTCAAGTTGCAAAAGGTAGTAGTCAGAATGTGGGATTGTATAAACCTTTGACAGTATCAGAAAGACCTTGGGAGGATATAAACATGGATTTTGTACTTGGATTTTCCTAAGACACCGAGAGGGAATGATTCTATATTTGTGGTAGTGGATATATTTTCAAAGATGGATCATTTCATACCTTGTAAGAAGACATCAGATGCATTACATGTAGCAGACCTATTTTTCAAGGAAGTGGTGAGATTGCATGGATTACCTAAGAGCATAGTTTCAGACAGAGATACTAAGTTTGTTGGCTATTTTTGGAGAGCAATTTGGAAGAAGATGAAGACAGACTTGAAGTTCAGTTCTACTTTTCATCCATACACTGGTGGATAGACAAAAGTTGTTAACTAGAGTTTGGGAAACCTATTGAGATGTTTAGTGGGAGATAAAAACAGAAGTTGGAACTTGATCCTTGCACAAGCAGAGTTTGCCTATAACAATTTATTGAATAGAAGTACCGGAAAAACACCTTTTGAGATTGTTACTGGAGTGCATCCTAGAGGAATAGTAGAATTGAGAGACATTAGCAGTGAAGACCAGAAGAGTTCAGAAGCAGAAGATTTTGCAGATCATATGGCAACATTGCATATTCAGGCTAAACAACATTTGGAAGACATAAACACCAAATATAAAGAGAAGGCAGATGAGAAGAGGAGACATAAGGAATTTTAAGTTGGCAATAAAGTGATGGTATATTTGAGAAAAGAGAGATTCCCTGTTGGAACTTATAATAAGTTGCAGATGAAGAAGTTTGGACCCTGTAAGATTTTGAGAAAGTTCAGTTTTGAAAATGCATATGAAGTGGAGCTACCAAATAATATGAGTATATCACCTATATTAAACATTGCAGATCTTCATGAGTACCATGAACCAGAATTCAATGGGAACAGTGTTGCAGACCTTGAGAAACAATTGCCTTGGAAGGAACCGAACTGGATTGAAGAGATTTTGGATAGTAGGATTGGGCGTAGTACTCAGAACAATCAGTACAAATAATTTCTTGTGAAGTGGAAGAGAAGACTAGTTGAAGATTCATCTTGGATTTCTCTAGAAGAGGTAGACCGCCTTGGTTTTCCTCTCACCCCAACAAAGTGAGAGGCTTACTTTTTCATTAACCCCGGATGTCTAATGTAGGAGCATCCCCGGTTCACAACAATCTTGCATCAACCAAAAACATTTTCCTTTTTGTTTTGTTTGCAGTTTCAATTTTCTTTCTATGTGTCCCGGTTTTGGCTCACCGAATCCTGTGGAGTTGGATTCTACTTGAAGACTTGATCATCTTTCTTGCTTTCAAACCACATCTCATTTGGATCACTTTCCGGAAAGATATCGCTACCGGTTTCTATGACAGTTTCTTGTTACCAGTTGTTCCTTTGTTACCGGTTGCCTGAGACCTATTTTGGTGATCTACTGGAACTCATTCTGAAGCTTGTGGAGCCTTAAGCGTTGATCTTGATGTTTCTTGGTGTGTGCCCGACCTTCTACGATTCATCCTTTGGATTTTCTGGAGGAATCTCTTGGCGGAGGTCGACCTTGTTCATTTGCACGTTAGGTCAAATTGTTCTTCGGGTTTTTATCCCTTTTGGGCCGATTGGATCCTTTGGATATATATATATATATATATATATATATATATATATATATATATATATATATATATATATATATATATATATATATATATATATATAATCATGCTTTAGAATGTAATCAATTAGAATCAATCAAAGTATCAGATAGATAGACTATACCTAGAAGATAGATCTTTCGATTCAAGGTCCCAGTTGTGACCTATTCTACCAGGCATGTATGTCAGTACGTTGTAACCTAGTTGTTACCGGTTGGATGTAATCAAATTTCATGCAATAAAACCATATGTTATGCATTTCCTTCATCATATTTGTGTGTCTTTGTTGTGTTTACTCTTGTTGACCGGTCCAAATCGATCTCTTTGAGGTCTCTCCTCATCGGTGATTGCTTCATATAAAATGTCCACTAAAATATGAGTAACTGTAAAATGACCTACGAAGGAAGTAAGAAAATCAACTTAAAAAAAGCGACCAATTGTGTTACTAATGTCCTCATAGTAAGAGTCCTCTTAGAACTAAATACAATGATTTAGTAGCCTAAGCCAAATTGGTTTGATATTGAAGAGATTTGAGAGGGAGTTGAAGGAGATGAACCAATGCTTGACCAATGGAGTGCTCACTCCACATCCAAAGTTTTTTGTCAAGCACCAAATCACTGTTTTTTTGAAACCACTGAAAGACAAAGTGAAGAAGTCATTTGCCCCAGAGGCAGAGATTGATTTTGCTAATAATGAGATGCTTCCAGGATTTCAAAACCCATTTGTATAAATTGGGGAGAGGTCACAAATTGTTTAAACCTGCAGACCACGGCAAACTAAGACAAAATTCCTATTTTTGACCACATCTTGTTTGCAAACCACATGAGAGAATTGTGAATAGAGAACAGGCTATATTTTTTCGAAACAACATAAATCACATGTACACAAAGCTTTGACTTTTAGACTTAAAAGTGTTAAAAAATTTAAATTGACTAACATTCCCTAGACTTAATATGTTACTTAATGTATGAAATTTAAAACTCGCTGATGAAATGAAAGATCGAATAGAGACCCCTGAACCAATAATGACCATTGAGGAGCGATGACCCACATCCAAAGCACCAACATGAGGAGTAAAATCGCGACCAGGAGAAGCCGTGGTCGCTAGCACATCCAAGGGGATCTCGATGACCCAACAAAGATGGCAGGGTGGGACAAAATTTTAGCTGCAATAGCCACAAGAAGTTGTGAAAGAGACTAAGGGTTGTGTCCCAAAATGTCAGAATAATTGGATGTCAGAAAAGAGGACAGATCCCTTTACAAAGAGGACGAAAAACCAACGTCGATGCCCGGCTGGTTTAAAGCTGCTATAGCAGAAGAGAGTGCATTGAGAGCAAATTAGATAACAGTTATTATGTTGAATGAGTGTAGTCTCTGGATACAATTGTATGCAAACTTTTTTATCATATTTGGGATCACAGAGAGATCAGAACGTAATACATGATGTATCAGCTGTTGCAGCCTAAGATCTTAAGAAATATCAGAAAATTGATTTTAAAACTAGACATGACCTGTCAATCCACTTTATAGATTGTGATTAGAGGTCAAGGCATTAAAAATCACATGCAAACAATCATTATTCATTTTGTTTGCATGCAAGTTTGGTCTCATGAACGTGGGTGTAAAATTTAAGTTCGTAATAGATAATGATTTCATAAATGAGAAAAAAATTATTGTTAAGGTGATTTGAATATATCTTCTAAAATCAAGCAAAATCATATATAGTATCTGTATTTATCATATCTAGAGTATCTGTATTTATTTTTAATTTTTAAGGTCTTGGAATATCTGTAATCCTCAAGAGTTTTAATTTTAGGGTGAGTGAAATAAACTTTCTTCATCATAATGTTTTTTAATATGGCGTGTATTAATTGGTCTCAATTTTTTTAAACTATTGAAAGGATTCTTGAAAAAAGTAATGGAAAACATTTATAATTATTTTATTGGATGATCAAATTTTGCTTAGATCATTGAGTTTGTTGGGAATGTGAAGTCCAATGGTCACATGACCCTTCACGTTCTCCCAACTATTCATTTCATATCTGAATATGATTATATAATGGCTGTGTGCAGCCCATGTATTTGGAGTTGATTAATAGAAGTTATTCCCTGCTTTGAGTGTGGATGTAGGCATATTTGTCGAACCACGATAAATCGTGTGTTGTCTCTTTTTATTGCTTTTATGTTTTTGTTATTGTTTTCTCTGCTCTTTCTAATCTTTACAATTGGTATCAGAGCCATGTTGGCTTGAGCAGAGATGGAGGAAGAAGGAGAAGGTAAAACTTGTAACTTCTATGGTAGTTTTACGTTCCATGTAAAACTATGCTTCAAGCGTCGTGTACATTGGTGGGATGGCTGGAAGAAAGAGGGGGACTCAGTTGAAGAGGAGAATCCAGCAAAGGAAAAGGATGTTGGGATTCTTATTTGCTCTCCCCTTGAGCCAGCCTTGGCACTTATTGGCCAAACTGTTAATGGCCGGGAAGTTGTTGGCATTCGTGTGGTGAAGGTTGAACGCCATGATAGTCCCTGTATAGACGCTGGAATTTCTAAGCTGAAAGATGTTGAAAAAGTGGTTGTTGTTGAAGAGGATGAACTCAAGAGATTGCGAGAGGAAGAGTGTATGCCATTGGAGACCCAAGTTGAATCTGTTGTTGACTCCCAGGATGAGGAGGGTGCAGATTGGAGTGAGGTAGCAGGGCAAGGAGGCCTGGGAGAAATTTTGGCTTCGGAGAGCTCTGCGGATGGCATGGCCTTGGCGAAAATAAAGAGGCACTCCCATAATGATGACAACCTTTGTGCAGATAATTTCATAGAAGCCTATGAGCCTATGGATTTAGATGATATAGTAAATGATAAAAGTAAGTTTTCTGGTTTGAAGCGAAAGTGACCATTGACAGGAGCAGAAGACAATGGGCATCGCTCCAAGCGGTTTCAGGCATCACATGGAGTGAATGAAAATGTTATTGAATCTGTTAATGCTTATTCTAATGGAGGAGGAGATGTTTTATCTCGACCAGAATGCATTGACATTCACCAACCTGATTGGATGGATGTGGATGATAGTGCCAACGTCGATAATGAACAACCTGAGGGTGAGAGAACTCGAACTCGTGATAACAATTTGATGGAGTTGTTTGATGATGAAAATAATGCCATTGTTTTGTTCCTTGTAAGGTCTGAGATTTATGTTTGGATATTAGAATCCAGTAATTGTGAATCGGTAGATATTCTGTTACAGGGGAGTTTAGGTGATGGTGATCAAGAAATGTATTTTAAACTGGGACAAAGTGGTGTTTCGGTTTTCGGCATAATGGGTGAGTTTGTGCTTGATAAAGTTTTTAACTCTGCTTTGATTTGGAAAAGGTTGATTCGAAGCGTATGTGAACAAGAGTTCGCGAAGCTAAAATCTAGCAGGTTGGTTTTAATGTGAATTTCGAAAATGGAAGCAGGGATGCTAGTGCATGGCTGTGCCAGTTGGCCTTCATGGGGGAGATTGTTAGGAATGTGAAGTCCAATGGTCACATGACCCTTCACGTTCTCCCAACTGTTCATTTCATATATGAATATGATTATATAATGGTTGTGAGCAGCCCATGTATTTGGAGTTGATTAATAGAAGTTATTCCTTGCTTTGAGTGTGGATGTAGGCATATTTGCCGAACCATGATAAATCGTGTGTTGTCTCTTTTTATTGCTTTTCTGTTTCTGTTATTGTTTTCTCTGCTCTTTCTAATCTTTATAGAGTTAATAATAGCAAAATATGGAAGAAAGTTATGATAAGTTTGAGGAGAAAATACATGTATTAAGACATAAAGAGAATTAATTGTACTTTAATTTTGCTTATTATTTTCAATAATTGTAGTTTAGTGTATTGTCATTGAAGAAGTTTAATTGCAAAAAAATAATGATATTCTTTAGCAATTCATTTGATTAATTTGTAATGTTTTCAATGTGTTAATCTAAAGAATTTCAATGTAAAAAAACCAAAGTCTTACATTTGTTAAGATCTTGAAACAAGATATGCAATATATCTATAGCTTTGAAGTATTTTTTAATGTCCATTATTGTATGTTCAAGGACATCTTTTATTAGAGGAATATATAGAAAAATAGTGACAAAATAAATCACCAAATTTTAAGCTATGATCTAGAACTTAGGCCCACTAAATTAATAAGACATCAATCCCTTCCTTAAATTTGATAACAACATAATTGAAGTTGTGGATTAGATGGATATGCAAACATTATATGATGGATATGCAAACAACATAATTGATATCATTTGACTCTCTTCATCCCGATGATGGATCACGGAGTGTGATCCGAAACGTTGATGCTAAAATCTTTCACACAATCGAATCTAGAAATGCTCTCTTGATTATATGATGGATTGTGGAAATCTCTTAGAACTAACATTAGTGTTATTGGAAGTTTGGCTATTCTAGAAAAAGGAACATCTCATGAGATTCTTTGAGGTGGATATTATTATTATAAATTAATTGTGAAAATATTCAACAAGGAATGTGCATGTTTTCTTGTCAAGAATTTATAAGAAGTATAAATAAGATGTAATTTGAGCCAAGTTGTGTTGCCACCTCAACCACACTAGCACCATGCCACATATCATCTATGCTAAATCATCCCAACATTACTCGTTTTAATGTCACTCCATGGTTTATGGCATTGCATCGTCTCCCTCATGTTGGTAGTTACCATGTGTAAAAATGGTTGGTTAATGTTTAGCTTGATTGGCTTACCCTAAGTTGATGTGTAGTGTCAAATTACTTTGCATAGTTTAGATGTAATACTAAACCCTTCCAGCATATCTCATTATGTCAAATAATACCATGGCATTGCATCGTCTCCCTCATGTTGGTAGTTACCATATGTAAAAATGGTTGGTTAATGTTTAGCTTGATTGGCTTACCCTAAGTTGATGTGTAGTGTCAAATTATTTTGCATAGTTTAGACGTAATACTAAACCCTTCCAGCATATCTCATTATGTCAAATAATGTTTCTTAGACTATCATCACATCAATATGCTTGTATGATATCCACTTGGGAGATGAACCATCATACCCATAATATTTTAGAATGTAAAACCCATGTTGCTAGGTCCTATTAAGTTAATGATCTTATGGTGTAACATTGGGATATGTTCATCTTATTTGAGTTTTATGTTCATCTTACATGGTTAAATGAGATTGCATCGATTGATTCACCTATATATAAAATATCTTTTACTATTAGATTAAGATTAATTGGATATACCTTCTATAGCGTCCTAAAATTGCGACACTTGCAATTTCGACTGCATTTGGGTCTTCACGATGGCGATGCAACATGGAACCTGAATGGAGACCCCAAAACTTGTTCATGACATCAAAAACTGCATTTTTTAGCACCCTGGCCTGATCCTCCTTGCACCCCGCTGTCCCTGGAGGTGGGACCATGGCGCCCAGCGCCCTGGTCCTTCGGGACTACGGTGCCCAGCGCCCTGGTCCCCCAGGACCATGGTGCCCAGCGCCTTGGTCCCTGGCCCTATTTTGGGCCCGGTCTCTTTTGGGCATCGGGTCTTTAAGTTTGCAATTCGGGAAATAATGTTTCCTGGTCGGCCTAAGGTCGGGAAAATCAGTCTATCAGCCCTAATTGACAAGTATATAAACTACTTTTCCTCTCCTAGAAAGGGGGAGAGAGAGGAGGACATATGTGAGCAAGGCGCGAAAGCGATATTCAAACATTCAAGCATTCAAGCATTCCTTCAAGCAATTGAGCATTCTAAGTCTCCATTCAAGGCTAAGTGTTGCATTCAAGACAAGGATTCAACCATTGAAGAGGAGATCACTTACAACATACAACATACAATATACATTACACCTTCGCATGTAAGAATACAAACATTCTTACAACAAGGTATCAGTACTTGTTTACATTACAAACATTTACAGCATTCTCATTTCTTGGTTAATTCCAAAACCGGGGTTTGACCTAAAGGCAAACCCCTCATCCCTAACCCCCCAATCGTCCTCTCTTTTCTGTGTGTAGGTTGCAGGTACGCGGCTGTAATTGAAGATCTGGAATCCTTGTGCAGAGACGAACAGATCCACCTTCGTTTCGCGGATTTTTCGGAGGACCGTGTGCACGTCGGGCGCCATCGTCCCGTCAACTTTCGCTCAAATTTGCAGAACAGCACCGTCTCGACACTTTACTGCTAATTCCAGGTCCGCAGCTTCATCCTGTATCTCTATCTCTGTTTATAAGCGAATCTTTCCTATTTTACATGCATTCTTAGTTCAATCATCCTATCTACATTTCTTTACAAAAGAGGGTATCCTTGATGTCTTAACCCTTGAAACTCATTTAGAATCCAATCTTGCATTGCGTGGGATTGTATCTTGTGGGTTTCAACCCCTCTTTTGAATGTAAAGTTCCTCCTAAGTGAAAACCATCAACCCTAGTGACTCTCTCTTCTCTCTCCTTGGAGTTGGGGAGGGGAGAACGACTAGGGTTCGATTTTTCCACTTTACACCTTCCTCACTCATGTTTAAATAGTGAATTTTTTCTTTTTGGTGTTCTTTGATACATTTACATGTGATTTTATTATCTTTCTTATAGAGTTTTTACTTGTAGCGTCCTAAAATTGCGACACTTGCAATTTCAACTGCATTTCGGTCTTCACGATGGCGACGCAACACGCAACCTGAATGGAGACCCCGAAACCTGATTATGACACCAAAAACTGCATTTTCTTGCACCCTGGCCTGAACCTCCTTTGCACCCTGCTGTTCCGGGAGGTGGGACCAGAGCGCCCAGCGCCCTGGTCCCCCAGGACCATGGCGCCCAGTGCCCTGGTCCCTGGGTCCTATTTTGGGCCCGGTCTCTTTTGGACTTCGGGTCTTTATGTTTGCAAATTGGAAAATTATCTTTCCTGGTCGGCCTAAGGTCGGGAAAATCAGTCTATTAACCCTAATTGGCAAGTATATAAATGACATTTTCCTCTTTCATTCGATATGATGGAAAAGGCGTGGAAACTATACTCAAGCATTCAAGCATTCAAGCATTCTTTCAAGCAATTGATCATTCTAAGTCTCCATTCAAGGCTAAGTGTTGCATTCAAGACAAGGATTCAACCATTGAAGAGGAGATCACATACAACATACAACAATACAACAAACAACAATACAACAAACAACAACATCTATACCTTCGCACATAAGGATACAAACATCCTTACAACAAGGTATTAGTACTTGTTTTACATTACATTTACAGCAATTTCTCATTTCTTGGTTAATTCCAAAACCGGGGTTTGACCTAAAGGCAAACCCCTAATCCCTAACCCCCCAATCGTCTTCGCTTTTCTGTGTGTAGGTTGCAGGTTCGCGGCTGAAATTGAAGATTTGGAATCCTTGTGCAGAGACGAACAGATCCCCCTTCGTTTCGCGGATTTTTCGGAGGATCGTGTGCACGCCGGGCGCCATCGTCCCGACAACTTTTGCTCAAATTTGCAAGACAGCGCCGTATCGACATTTTACTGCTAATTCCAGGTCCGCAGCTTCATCCTATATCCCTATCTCAGTTTATAAGCGAATCTTCATCACTTTCTATGCATTCCTAGCTTAATTCTTCTATCAACATTCTTTACAGAAGAGGGTAGCCTTGCTTTCTTAACCCTTGAAACACGTTTAGCATCCAATCTTGCATTGTGTGGGATTGGATCTTGTGGGTTTCAACCCCTCTTTTGAATGTAAAGTCTCTCCCTTAAGTGAAAACCATCAACCCTAGAGTGACTCTCCCTTCTCTCTCCTTGGAGTTGGAAGAGGGGAGAGCAACTAGGGTTCGATCGCGATTTTCCGCTTTACATTACTTTTGTTTTATATGATTTTTTATATATAATATAACATGGTATCAAAGCTTAGAATTTAAAAATAATAAGCTTTATTTTTTCTACTAAGAATTAGGTGTGGAGAAGTGGTAGTATCTCATTGTTAGGTCACAAATATTATTCTCTATTAAAGTGTTATTTTTTAAATAAATAGAGATCAAATATTTTTCATAAGAAAATAACACATTTTGACTTCAAAACTACAAGTGTGTCACCCTAGTAAAGTGTTATCTATCACGAGTGATCATATAGGGATGGGTTTTATTTATAAATTTAGTATCAATGTATTATTAAAAATATTGTTATTAATATAAAAGGGGTTCTCAAGTTCAAGAGTATGTGGTAGTAAATGTTAAAAATAGGGGGAATAATAAGAATCATTTGATTGTACACACTATTAACTATTTTTAGAAAGAGTAACCTCCATACTTCAAATTCACATTTCTTAAAGAGAAGGAAAGTAGATTCCATTAAAAAACTATTAGAATTATGCGGCTCCTTGAAAACAAGATTTATTCTATATATGCGATCCAATAACTAGGTGTAATGCTAATTAGATATGAATATAGTTTTGGATTTCTCTTGGAAAATCATCTACGGTCCATTTCTAGTCCACTTTTTTTTTACATTTATCCCTCAAGTTTTTCCTAAAATATTTTGTGTATCCCTATATGGTGAATAGTTAGTTTTATGGTAGGTTAGCAGTGAATGAAAAATAACATTCAATTCAATAATGCTAATTAGTGTTTAGAGATTAGGAAAAAGAAAGTAGTCCAAAGGCATGAGAATAATACAATTAGCAATTGACAATCGTGGTTTTCGTAGTGAGTAACCCCAACACATGATTTCTCTAGTACAAAGGTGCTACCATGTTGGACATTTGAGGCTTGAACCCTACTAGTTGCATTCATTCATTTTGAGATTTTTTTTGACATCATGGATGATGATAATGTCAACATAGTATTTTTTTATGTGGTACTTTATTTGGCATAATAAGGGTGGCATGTTAAATATTTTTATTGAATTGTATGGTCTAGGTAGTAAGTTTAAAAAACACCAAAGTGAAATGAGATGGTTGACATGTTCTTGAGTGTCTATAGCTAAGTTGCTCTACCCTTGCCCTCGTCCCCTCTCTTCCCCCTACTAGTGGAACACTCATTTTTGAGAAATTTTGTGATATTATGGATGATGATGATACCAACATAGTGACAACAACATGAACTTGTAGTTTTTATGTGGCATTGTATGGGTGGCATGTTGAACATTTTTATTGAATTGCATGGTCTAGGTGGCAAGTTCAAAAAATACCAAAAATAAATAAATTGAGATGGTGGACATGTGCTTGAGTGTCTATTGTTAGTTCCGCACATCCTCACCCCCCTTGCCATCTATAGGTTTCATCTAGTTAATTTCCTAAGCATTAATCCCTTCACCAAGACTGATACAGTCAATAGGTACTCATTACCTACTCAAATAAATTTGTACATTTCATGTATGTTGCAATTAGATGCTTTACAAACATTATTTAAATTTTGTAAAATTTTGATATATGCATTTTTTGGGAAATTATGAATTTGGTATGATTTGAAAAAATGTGGTACTAAACAATGCTAATTGATTAAATTTAGATAAATTCAATGAAAATTTGGATCAATGGTTTAATCAATGATTTGGGGAAACTTGAGGATAATAGATATACACATCTAAAAGAAAGTTGAGGAGACAATGACATAGAACAAGAAAATTTCTTACTATAGTAAACACAAGGCTAGTTATAAGGAATAAAAATTCAAAGAGTAAATTTTGTGGGAAGCCAATTATTTTTAGCTCATTTAGGTAAAGGAAAAGATAAGTGGAAAGTTTGAGAAAACTAGGATCATAATTGAGATATTTATCTAAGGGAAAGCCAATGATACATCAATAATGAGAATAAGAAGGGTTTTCATTACGGTGAACATAAGGATGGTCATGAGAAAGAGAATAAAACGTTTCAAAATGCAATTTTGTGTAGGGTTGGACATGTTGGAGATGGTTTCCATGAGAATACAATAAAGGATCTTATTGAAGAAACCAAAGATGAGACAAAGAAAGAAAAATAAATAGGTAAGAACTTAATAATATTTAGTTTACTCTTCTCATTTTTTTCATGCACATACTTGAGAATGTGAGTTTATAATGTATTTTTTTGCACTCATCATATGGATAGGGATGACATCTTGTACCAAAAACTAGGCAAAATATATGACAATGTTTATCTAGTATATAATTTACCACTTTTATTCTTGGTAGTTGTAATGTTCTATTAGACGAAAGGAATATAGGATAAAGATAAAAATAAGTTTTAACTTCCTTAGAGTGAAATTATTAAATAATTCTAGAATACCCTATGACAATGTTTATCTAGTATATAATTTACCACTTTTATTATTGGTAGTTGTAATGTTCTATTAGATGAAAGGGATATAGGATAAAGATAAAAATAAGTTTTAACTTCCTTAGAGTGAAATTATTAAATAATTCTAGAATACCCTTTGTTCAATAAGTTCTCCAAGCAATGAGAATTGACTAGTTCAATATCATCAATTTTCATACCTTGTTAAGTATTTTTGGCATCACTACGAAATAGATCTTCACTAAATTTGTGGCCTTCCTCCCACTATTTATCATAATTAAACTAGAACCTCTTGGAATTTTTCTTAAATAACTTATGAATAGTTGCAAGCTTATTTCCTATATGTATTATATCCTTCTCTAGTATAAAAGACTAAGGAGAGGATCCATAATCCTTTGTTGTGTAGCGAATTTAACCTTAGATAAGTGAGATAGCTCGAGAGTGCCCTAAATTGTGACAAGATTAAACAATTAGACTTTAGTTTGGATACCATCATTGAGATGATTGACAAAAAAAAATTGAAAAAAAATCATCAAGGTCACTTTTTCAATTAATTCATTTCTAAAATTGGTTTTCGTAGTCATATACTGAATAATTTAATTAAGACTCTAGTGAAGTCTTTGTACACACTTGGACCAAAACAATTGTGGATATCTATAAAATGGAACTCTAGTCCTATAAGAAAAGATTGAGATTTTTCCAACCATTGATAACATTGAAAATAGTTGTGTCTTATATGTAGTAATAAGTTATAGAGAGGTTTTGATCCATGAGAATTGACAGATGATGAAATAGTACTTTACTTTGAATAACAAGATGGTAGGTTTGTGCCATCAAAATTTAGAAAGCCTAGTATAGTTGCACATTAGGGCTTGCTAAGACTCTAGGGGTTGAAAAATCATTAGTGTTAGCTCTTTCTCCCTTATAAAAATTTGAACTATGTTGGGGCTAGATGATCTAAAGATTGACAAGATAGATGACCTAAAGTCTAATTTATTGACATCAACATCCAACTTCTTTGTTTCAATAATCGTTGAAGCAATCTAGGACCTTGAATACTAAGAAAAAAGTTGATTACTCTTCCTTCCCATTATAACAAGTCAGAACAATGCTTCTTAACACTACCCAACTCTCATTACACAAATGTTATCCAAGTGATCATTTTTTTTATAGCTACCAAAGGTCTATCTCTTCTTAGGACAAAACCATGCCATCGAGAGAAAATCATGCTAAGTAGACTGAATCACTTGCACAACCCAATCATAAGTCCTTAATTCTCTAAACCCTCAACTTTCTCAAATCTTTGATACCAAATACAATTTTGGATTTCTCTCTCTCTCTCTCTCTCTCTCTCTCTCTCTCTCTCTCTCTCTCTCTCTCTCTCTCTCTCTCTCTCTCTCTCTCTCTCTCTCTCTCTCTCTCTCTCTCACACACACACACACACACACACACAACATTCAAAATACACACTATGCCAATTTCATAATAAATACTATTACAACTCAATAGACTTAATTTATTTATATCTTAAATTCACCCAAATATTTTTTTTATTTTTTTTAACTTATCTATCAAAAAAGAAAGATGTTCAAAACATCACAAACATCAACATCTATCTTTTATTTATTTAGGACAAAACATAAAAAAACATATCTATCAAGTCAATTATATGTTCAACTATTGGTTCTACTTTGTTCACATCAACATCCAACTTCTTTTGTTTCAATAATTATTGAAGCAATCTAGGGCCTTGAATACTAAGATTAAAGTTGATTACTCTTCCCTCCTATTACAACAAGTCTCAAAAGTGCTTCTTAACACCACCTAACCTTGTTCACATAGATATTATCCAAGAGATCATTTTTTGTAGCTACCAAAGGTCTATCTCTACTTAGGACAAAACTATGCCATCGAGCAAAAATCACACTAAGTAGGCTACATCACATGCACAACACAATCACAAGTATCTATCTCTACTTAGGACAAAATTGTGCCATTAAGCAAAAACCATGCTAAGTAGACTAAATCACATGCACAACCTAATCACAAGTAGCTAACTCTACGTAGGACAAAATTGTGCCATCAAGCAAAAATCACGCTAAGTAGACTAAATCACATGCACAACCCAATCACAAGTCCTTAAACTCTTAACCGCCAACCTTCTCAAATCTTTGATACCAAATCCAATTTTGAATTCCACACACACACTCTCCCTCTCTCACACACATACACAACATTCTAAATCCACATTATGTCAATTTCAAAATAAATACTATTACATCTCAATCAACTCAATTTATTGATATATTAGATTCACCCAATTATTATTTTAAACTCATTTATTTATCTAAATTATCTTAAAACAAAAAAATCAATACTTAATAAAACTCGGAAAACAAATAACACTCACGACTATAACCTCCATAAATTTATTTATAAATTAAAATTTATCCCCTAATAACTATAACCCTTCTTAAAAACTGATGTGTCCAATCTTAGAATACTAAAGCTTTTTCTTAGTTTTATTAGCTATAAATTGTTTTAATCTTTGCCAATAACAAAACCCTTTCTTGAACTCTAAGCAACAAGTTCAATACATGGACTAGATTGAATACAATGAATCATATACACAAGACTGGATAACCAAATTGCCACATAGGAAGTCTTTCATTTCCCCCAACTCACAATTCACAACAAACTATGCATTCCACTCACGGCGGCTATGAGCTCCACACATAAGCTTGCGTCTGCACACAGATCTGATCTGTATCACATCATATACGTGCCTTAATCATACTGATTTCGTGGGGAAGAAAGATTAAGTGACATAACTGGATACACCCACCTCCTTAACAAAATCTTGCCAATTGTTCTTCTCTTCTTTGGTTGCTTGTTAGAAGGGGCTCCAATGGATTGCAGTAGTTCCTCAGAGTTTGAAGCTTTTTCAGGTTTCTGGGTCCTAAAGCAACTTGTGGCTGAGGAAGAATATCCGATCCAAGGATTTCATGAGTGCACAAAACCTTGGATAAACATGTGGCATCATTAATAACGGTCTTGTCATGGAGTTCATCGAATATATATACTCAGTCTCTCTAGTTTAGTTTAGATTACAGGCAACAATCCATTCTCATCCACCCAAAACTTTTTCTTGGACTAAACTTTTTTGTTGAACTTTTTTGCTAAACCCAACTGATCATACTGCTCATGGGACATGGAGGGCTCATTGTAAGAGAGAATTTTGTGGGTGCAAATAGGGAGTTGATGGGATTGGTGGAAGATTACTTTGAGCTTAGTTTGAGGACTCAGAATTTGTTCACATCATTGCAGGGATTTGTGAGGAAAGCCAGAGATAATCAGATTGTCATAGCCAGAGTTCTGACCAGAAATGAGGGTAAAGTTCTTCTGTCAGAGCAAGATTGCAGGGGAATAACAGAGGAGCTCAGAATTGTGAAGGGAGAGCTGATTTGTGTGGAGAAGTTGCAGAATGTGTACAGAAGGCATGCAGAGATGCAAACCCAGCTGGGTATTGCAAAGACTAAGGTGGGTAGAAATTTCAAGAATTATAACAGGTTAATGAAAGGTTGGTCTATAATGGCTGCTCTGGTTAAGAGATTGAGTACCCTGTATGTTGAACCACTCCTGGAAAATGTATGTGAAGAAGATGGGTGGCTCAAATCTGTGGGAAGATGTAGATCTCAGTTTCTTTTGGTGGAAGCTATGAATTCAGGAACTTTCATGGGTTGTAAAGAGGTGGAAACCATGAGGGTGTTTGTTGATCGATTCCATTGTGAGCTTGGCAGAACTGCTAAAAGCATTGAATTTGGGGAAAGATATGGGGATTCTTGTGCTCTACTGGTGTGTTTGCAAGATCTTCGTAACAGGCAGCCTGAATTTCTTAAGCTTTTGGAAGATTTTGAAAGGCAAACATATGTTTGCAATGCAAGTATCTCCAAGGCTCAAGCTCTTGTTTCACAGAGGTTGAGAGCATGAAGTAATCCATTAATGGAGGCTGGTTTTGCTTCATGAAATGCGTGGGCATGGAGGATTATGGCCTGGTTGTTGAAATATGATGTAGATTTGTAATTGTCTTATAATGCTGGTGTTTGACAGAGATACATCTTGAAATTTAATACAGAATTGTAAACAAATTCTCATGTGGTGTTTGACAGAGATATACAAATGTGTGGAATCAATTATTTTTAGAGAGCACGAGTCAGTTTCCTCAATGATAGTGGGCAAGCTGATGTTCTCATTCAACTAACAAAATAATTTATCCATATACATTATACTTAAAAAGTTAGATGTATTGCTTGATAATGGTTTTAAAAAATATTATCCAGTTCATTCAATAATTAGTGGTTAATTTTCGCAATTTAATCATTAAATTAGATGATTTTTAAATAAAATATTTAAATATATTGTATCTTTTGTTAAGAAAAATTAAAAATTATTACAATTCAATATCTTATTGTTGAGTAGGATGATACTATATTGAATAGGTTCTTTTCTCTCAAATCTAAGTAAATATTTAGTTTTTTTTACAAATATTTAAATTTAATCAAAACATACTATTTGAAATTTACAATCATATGAAATTATTTTGTTAAGATTGTAAACTATAAAAGAGAGGTAAGATATAATAAATTATTTTAATGTGGTTATTAATTATTTTCTTTAAAATTCGTTAATATGTTATAATAAATATGATAAAATCTTTCGGGTATTATGATTTTGACTATATGTATGTGTATATGTATATGTATATGTGTATGTATGTGTGTACATTTATGAAAATTCAAATATTAAACACAGTGATCCAAGGAAGTACTTTGCAACTTAGGCGATAAGAAACTAAAAAAGAACTTCTACAAATTCCATCATGAATCCATCAATAAAATCGATGTTAATGCATAAACAAGGAGTCAAACAATATGATATAGGTGCTCAATCAAATCGCAGGGAGAGAGAGTAATCCAATAGTGAAGAGTTCGACTGAATCAATTGTCAAGAACTGTTGGGATTTCATGTAACGCCCTCGCTACGAGGCCAAGAGGACTTAATCAAATAAACCAATGAAAATATAAATATATTTTTTTTAATAAATAAAATACACCATACATAAGAATGGAGTAACATGATATTATAAGATAAAGAAAAGATGTACAAATATTAACTAGCAATAGTCCTCAAGGCCCCACAACAATGTTACTAAAGAATAACATTAATCCAAACATACAAGAACATAAGAAACCTCACAAATATATTAACACTAACAAATACAAAGGATCGTGATACAAAATACATTGCCCTGGGAATATACAAATGATCATCAGTTATGTAACACGGTATCCATATGGATATAAACTCCAAGAGTACAAGTAAGAAATAAGTACATAGATCTAGGTCATAATGAAAGTCTTCCATCTTCCCACAATCCATCATGAACATGATGCAACACGAACAAAACCTAATGGGTGTGAATGGCACTCCACCCAACCATATGGTACCATTTGGTCCACCCCCCGTGCTAGGAGATATCAGCCAGACCCACAAGATGGAGACAAGAATACAAGAGTACCAACATGATTCATAGGAGAACCCACAAGACTATACTCATAAGAGACTCATAAGGCCAAAACCACGAGAGACTCAAAAGACAATCAAACATCTCCAGAGGCACAAAGCAATCCGCAGAAAGATAAAAAGAAAGAGTGACCATTAGGTGCGTAGTAGGGAAGAGTGTCATCACTAGGTTGTCATGAGTTACCCTAGTGAGTCTTCACTGGTTCCTGACCCGCATCCCGGTTTACCATGGTGACCTCTACCGACCCTTGGCCCCCATACAAACTCTAGTGAACCACACCTACCTTTCGAAGGGACAAGATTGGTGGACACCATTCTAGGCCTTCTCAACTTACCTTGAACCTATACAAGAATTAGAGAGTAAGAGAGACAACAATTAATCTTTTTAATGTGATCTAACTACCCACCCAAGTTCATTATTTAAAATTTTCACTTGATTACAAAACCCTCATTGAGTTACCCTAGTGACCACTTTGGGTCCTGGCCCCCAATGAGAGCCACTCTCCCTTGACTTGCACCTAGGATAACCATAATTCCTCATGAGGTCTATAACACTTGAATCCACAAGATGGCATAATTCCTACCATATAAAGGCTTGGCTCACTTGCTAGAACAAGAACACATTCAAGAAGTTGCAGGTGCTGACTAGGAAAGACCTTAAAACACTGAAAGACCCTTAGTGACTAAAAAACAAACCACATTAAGAGGGAGAGAGTAATCACTTCAATTAAAAAAAAAACACACTTCTCCTATAGCCTCAGGAAGCAAAAATACTCTAACACACATCATTTCCATGTTTCCATATAAACACAAGAGGACTAAGCACAATAAGCATTTTTTATCTACTTTACTATTTGCAACACCTTGCTAACTTCAAAATATATTGAATCTAACTTCTTATAACTAGTCTAGCTATGGAGCATCTCAATACCTTTATTTCTTGCCAAATAACAATACCTGTCATTCGTTCTTCTAAGAAACTAAGCATTATTTATTAGAACCAAGGGTTAAAATTATTTTTATATGAGTATACAAGGATTCATATGAATAAATGTATAAATGAATTACTATATTAGTAAAACTGTAGTGTCATAAAATTGCGACCCTTGCAATTTTAAACACATTTGGGGTCCTCACCTTGGCGACAGTATCTCCTTCCCTTACTGGGACCTATTTCTGCATTTTCAACCCTTCTATCTTTCTCCTCGTGTCTTGTGTTTGCTTTAGACCCTGTCTAGGCCCTAAAATAGGGCAGGACAAGAGTGTGGTGCCCCTGTCCCCCCTAGGATAGAGGCATGGCCGGTGGTGTGGTGCCCCTATCCCCCCTAGGATAGGGGCATGGCCAGTGGCGTGGTGCCCCTGCCCTCACCCCTTAGGGTGGCCCTATGTTTGGTCTGCTCGATCTCCTATGCATTTCTTGTCTTTGGGGTTTGTTATTCCTCTTTGTCGGCCTTCGGTGGTTGAAAATTAATCCTTGAGGCATGTATAAAAGGAAATTCAATACCCTCATTCATGAACAGATGAAAAAGAAAAGGACAGATAGAGAGCATAAGGAGAAGATACAAGATTTCAAGGTCATCATCAAGCATTCAAGCATTCAAGTCTTCTTCATTCATCCATTGGAGAAACATTACAACATTCATTTCCAAGCATGTGTGTGTGTTAAGGTTTTGTCATGTTACATGCCATTTCATACAACATTTGTGGTTACATTCAAGAAGCAAAGAAATCATCATCAACAAGTTGCAGATCTATAAAGTATACATCTCCATTGATTACATTCAAGCATTGCAATTACTTTCTTTCAAGGTTGATTCCTCAACCGGGGTTTGAGTGAGGCAAACCCCTATCCACAACCATTCTTTCTCTCTCTTTTATGTGTGTAGGTTGCAAGTGCGCAACTATAATTGCAGGTTTGGGCTTCATTTGCAGAGACAGAAGAACCCTTTTCGTTTCACGGATTTTGTGGCGGACCATGTACATTCCTGCCACAGTCCCGATGACTTTTCTCCTAATTTGCAGGGCAGATCTGCATTAGTCTAATTAGCTCAGATTTGAAGTTATAGCGCGATCCCGAAGTGGTAGCTCCTCATTTCACTCATTTCCTCTCTCTTTTCTGCATAGTCAACAAGTCAAATTTCTCATTTACAAAAGAGGGTAAATCACACATCAACCACTTCCAATCCACTCAGAATTCACATCCTTGTTTCCCTCAAATTTGGATCTAGTGGATTCAACCCCTCTTTTGAATGTAAAGTTCTTCCCAAGTGAAAATCATCCTAGTGGCTTCCTTTCTCTCTCCTGGGTGGGGAGTCACTAGGATCCAATTTTCCACTTTACATTTTAGTGAACTCGACATCTTACACATTAATTCTGATTTCTTATTCTTTGATCTGATTATTTGTAGTTTGAATTTCAAATTTTCATTTTCAAGTTTGATCTATTTGCAAATTTTAGAGGTTAATTGCATAAAAACCCTATTTTTTCATTTTGAGAAAATTAAGCTTGTGAGGTGTAAAATTTTAATTTCTTATTTAGATCTGATTTCTATTTCAAAATTACAATTCAAATCTGTCTCTTTATTATGAAAATTCAGTGGTTAAATCATAAAACCCTAGTTTTTAAGATCTTTTCATTTTTGACCTTTGATTGCAATTTTGACCGATCTAGACATCTCCAAATCGATTGTTTTTTTGGATTCCGCATTAAAATCATAATCTCTATCATCCTTGAAAATTTCAAAAAAAAATTGGTCAGATCGTGTGCGTTCCCCCCACGGTCCTCGACTTTTTTTCCAAAATTTCGGGAGACGGAATTGACTGTATTTTTCTGCTCAAATCCAGAAAATCAGCGTACTTCATCAATTTTAACACTCTCTAAGGTCGAACACAAATTAAAAATTTATCAAATTCACATCTTAAAATTAATTTTCATAAAAAGGTCCTAATTTTAGATCTGTTTTTCCAGCTAATTCAGATTTCACTTAAGAGACTTTTAATGGCAATTAATAAATCGGATTTACTTGCTATTTCACATGTGATTATATTAATTTTTGCATATAATTATCATGTGTCGAATAAGAGTTTCTTCCATTTCCTCTTGCTTTTCTTTCTTCATAGCGCTTGGTCATATTGTGTTGTTAGGATTTCCAAATTATTTTCTTTTCAATTAGATCTCAAAGCTTTCATGTATCATTTATGTTGCATTATGGTGATGTTGTTAACAAAATGCATTTCCTATGTTAATCATCTTAAAGCTTTTGTATATCCTAAACCTAGAGATCCTAATATTTGTACCTCTCCTAGGGTATCTTGTGTGAAAGAAATGAGATCTAATGCCCAATGATCTTTCTACAAGAGAGAAAGCATTGGAAAGTAATATGGATCCATCTTCTTCTTCTACAAGTACCCTTGAGAAAGGGGGGCAATATGATAACATCAACATTCTTACATCTTTAGATCCTCCTTATTCTCCTAGGACCTATCTTCAACATCAAAGACTATGTAGAGAGGATGATGTCGTGCATTTTATTCATGACCTTTCTCCTCACATAGAAATCACTAAAAATGAGCTTTTAGATGATGAAGATATTCCTCCCCAATCTTCCAAAAAGGATAAGCTTGATAAAGGCAAAGAGATTGTCATTTCACATGATATTCCTCCTTCATCTACAAATCCTTTTCTACCTCTTTACACATTAGATTTCAAAGAAATTCATGATTTTGTTCCTCCATCTAGTCAATTGCAACATTCTTATAGTCGTGGCTTTCATATAATCACAAAACAAGGTTTTAAAGGGCACGGAATTGGGAAATTTGAGAATGGAATTCGTGTCCCTATAAACCCTCCTACACAAACTACTACAAGAGGCCTAGGAAGTGGTACCCCTCTTTCTATGGACGAATTCCTTAGACTTCAAAACTTTAAAGGTTACCTTCAAAAACAACAAATCAAGAGAGCCCACAAGAATGCTTCTTCTTCAAAGCATCTTTTTTTTTCATTTCATCAAACTCATGACCATAATGTTGATGATTGCCCTGATTTTCAAAAATCTATTCAAGATGGCATATAAAGTGGCAAAATTAGAATTGTGGATCATGAAACTTCTCCTAACAAACCTTCTTCTTCATGGGAAGATGATATTTACCATCCTAACACATTAGCTGCAAGAATTTATTGGAGGTTGAACTATGACAAGAACATTTACTTTCTTCCTCAAAATAAAAACAAAAATCTTAAGCAAGTGAAAGGTATTGAATATTGCATTTTTCATGATTTATATTCACATTCCATTGGAAAATGTTATGCATTTAAGAAATTTGTCCAAATACAATATGATCTTGCACACATTTGTCTCACAGAAGATCTAGTTGTCTTTCTTGGTAAAAACATTGTGCCTTAGCACTTCCTTTCCCTTCATGTTGCTCTTCACCCTATGGCATAATTAGCCCGTGTAATGGGGGCTCTTTATCATTAGTGGTGGTATTGTTTCACTTTTCACATACTTTGGGGCAGCAACATGAAGTCCATTTTTCTTCTTCTTTCTATACATTTATCTCTATCTTTGTGCATAATTCATTATTAAGATCTCTTTTCTTGCATAAGGTTATTCTCATGTGAACATATAATTGTTATTTGGTTTCTCTCTTTGCTTGGAGAGGGGTATCTTTTAATGAGTATTGCACTTCTCTTTCCTTCATTCTCTTGTAAATATTACCTCTTCTATGGTTTCGATTATTTGCAAGTATGATATGCCCCTTAGCATGGAATGATCTCTTGAGAAGTATGTAGCTCTTCCTTGAAAGGATTTGCTCCACTAGGATGACATATCACTTGAAACTAATCACCATCAGAAAATGTGTAATGTTTCTTCTTGTTCTCCTCACTTGGGGGGCAAGGATTTTCACTCCTTTCCCTTTCATTCTTTCCCTTGTATCATTATTTCCTTTAGGTGTTGCATTTTTTCTTATGTGATTATAATTTCTTACAATGGTATGCTTTTATGATTAATCTCCCTTGGGGAATATAGGATGCTTTTTCTCTCTTCTTTTCGAAGATTGTCGCTTCTTGAGATGTGTATTTTACATGTACTAATGTCTTTTCTTGCATGTTTTCATGTAAGTTCATTGCACATTTGCTTTTGTTTAATCTCTCTCTAGTAGATTGTGTAAGCTCTTCTCATTGTCCCTTAGCTTGGGGGGAAATGATCCTTCTCTCCCTCTTTCTCTAGGGATCCACTTTGCCCTATTAAGTGGATGATGTGACTTCTATTACTTGATGTCATTCCTCGTGTAGAATTGTTGGTTATTGGCTTAAGGATTCCCTCTTATACAAGAAGTGTTAATCCTTGACTACGACCTCTTTTACACTTGGCAATGTACATCTATGATAAATTCAACCATCCCTCTGGGGGTTAAACGTGAGTCATCCCTCATCAAGAATCCGTTTTCACCTAGAAATAGTAGGAAGGATTGCATTCTTGTTCTTTCCTTTTCTTGTTCTAGATGATGTTATATTTGTCTAAGACAACTCCTCTTGGGGGTAGATGTCTTTGAACAAAGATCTCTTCTCCTCCAAGGATCACCTTTACACTTACAACAAGATATCTCTTTTCAACTATCTTATCCTTACTTGAAGAGTATTCCCTCTCTTGCTTGGATTTATGACATAGTTGCATGACAGATATCTTCTTTGTGATGAAGGTAGGTATCCTTGTTCTTCTTTCTTAAGATATCAACATGGGGGGCACCCACACTGCTCCTTTGTACTATACTTCTCTCATGCATTGTACAGTGGAAGATTCTTGGAACCAGAAGGAAACCTCTTAGAGAAGATGTCATCACTTTTTGTATAGTGGGTCATTCTCGAACTAGAGCATGGTCTCTTAGAGCAAGATGTCTTCACTTCTTCTTTTCTTGTATAGTGAGACATTCTTGGAACTAGAGGGAAACCTCTTAGAGCATGATGTCATCACTTTTCTCTTGTACAGTGGGTCATTCTCAGAACCAGAGCACTGTCTCTTAAAGCGAGATGACGCCACTTTTTCTCTTATGCGGGGTGAATATTCTTGAAACCAAAGCACAGTCTCTTAGAGCGAGATATCATACCTTTCTTAACACTTGTACTATACATTCTATACAAGTTGTAGTGTACTCGGGTATAGAATCCTATGAGGCGTTTCAAGCCTCACTTGCACACACACGCACGAGGTTGAGTGGGACTAATGGTGTTCTCACTCTCTCTCTTTACATGGATCACCTAGGCAAGCTCTAGGGGCGAGATTTTCCATGTCCTTCTCTCCATGGATCACCTATTTTTAGAGGCGAGACGTCCATGGTTTCTTTCTTCTTCGCCTTTCTTCTCATGGATCACCAAAGTGTGTATTCATGTTCTCTCTCTTATTCCTCTCATGAACTCATAGTTTTACTATTGATAGTTCATGGATGATGTCGGCTTTTCTCTTTTATGTTATCGCTTGTGTTTATGTGATGGCATTGGTCTTTGTGTCCTGATTAGTCATTGAGACATCTGAGGTCGAGATCTCTTCGACTAGTTAGTTTGTCGTCTTGTGTCTTGTGTCTTGTGTCTTGTTCTTGTCCTGTGTCTTTTTGCGCTTTGTCTTTGTTTTGGGTGTCTTGTTCCTTTTTGTTTTGTGTGCTCTTGCATATGTTGGTGTGAGTTGAGACCCTAAGATTGGGGGCTTTTTGCTCCTTAATATTAGTGATGTCTTATACTCCTTGTGGTTTTGCTCTGCACCTCTCATCTTCATCTCTCTTTTCTTCTACTTTACCAACAGTAGCGGCATAGGCCATACTCCCGCTAAAGTAGGGGATAAATGTAGTGTCATAAAATTGTGACCCCTGCAATTTTAACCATATTTGGGGTCCTCACCTTGGCGATGGTATATCCTTCCCTTATTGGGACCTATTTCTGCATTTTCAACCCTTCTCTCTTTCTTCTCATGTCTTGTGTCTTATTTAGACCATGTTCGGGCCCCAAAATAGGGTAGGACAAGGGCGTGGTGCCCCTGTCCCCCTAGGACAGTGGTGTGGTGCCCCTGTCCTCACCCCTTAGGGTGGCCCTATGTTCAGTTTGCCTGATCTCCTATGCATTTCTTATCTTCGGGGTTTGTTATTCCTCTTTGTTGGCTTTCGGTGGTTGAAAGTTAATCCTTGAGGCATGTATAAAAGGGAATTCAATACCCTCATTCATGAATGGATGAAAAAGAAAAGGACAGATAGAGAGCATAAGGAGAAAATACAAGATTTCAAGGTCATCACCAAGCATTCAAGTCTTCTTCATTCATCCATTGGAGAAACATTACAACATTCATTTGCAAGAATGTGTGTGTGTGTGTTAGGGTTTTGTCATGTTACATGCCATTTCATACAACATTTGTGGTTACATTCAAGAAGCAAAGAAATCATCATCAACAAGTTGCAGATCTACAAGGTATATGTCTCCATTGTTTACATTCAAGAATTTGCAATTACTTTCTTTGAAGGTTGATTCCTCAACTGGGGTTTGACTAAGGCAAGGCAAACCCCTATCCACAACCATTCTCTCTCTCTTTTATATGTGTAGGTTGCAGGTGCACAACCGTAATTGCAAGTTTGGGCTTCATTTGCAGAGACGAAAGACCCCTTTTCGTTTTATGGATTTGTGGCGGACCATGTACATTCCTGCCATGGTCCTGACAATTTTTTTCCAAATTTACAAGGCAGATCCGCATTAGTCTAATTATCTCAGATCCTAAGTTACAGCGTGATCTCGAACTGGTAGCTCCTCATTTGACTCATTTCCTCTCTCTTTTTCACATAGTCAACAAGTCAACTTTCTCATTTACAAAAGAGGGTGAATCACACATCAACCACTTGCAATCCACTCAGAATTCACATCCTTGTTTCCCTCAGATTTGGATCTAGCAGATTCAACCCCTCTTTTAAATGTAAAGTTCTTCCCAAGTGAAAATCATCCTAGTGGCTTCCTTTCTCTCTCCTAGGTGGGGAGTCACTAGGATCCAACTTTCCACTTTACAAAAACTAACGCACATATACGTCTACAGATATATGTATATCATCATACATAAGTATAAAAAAACGCAATCATGAAATAATAACAACAACATACGAGGTCAACCAAGTGGATCGACTCAAGGTAAACCTGTTCATGAGTAGCAAGGATGAGAAGGTATACTGATTTCATTAATTGATTCCGCCAAGCAAGCAACCAATACCAAAAGTTGTCCATCGTTCACTTAACAAAGATACATATCAATTAGTACAATCGGTAAATGAAAAGACATATCGGGTAAATATTTCGATAGATGTCGAAAGTAAATGACAAAACAAAGGCTAGTCGGGAATCAATACGTAGATACAGACAAAAGAAAATTAGCCAACCCTAAACAAAGTACCTGGCAGAAGTCGACGCCATCAAGAAACCATAAACGTGGATACCGACAAAATATTTATGGTCGAGAGATGCTAGTATACGATATCAGTCGACAATAAAGGAAATAGACCGTAATAAAAATTGGTAGGAGAGGGAAGCATGTCGATAATTACTTCGGTTTAAACGAAAAGCAAAGAATATCAAGAACCAACGGATAATAGGGCAATCGACCAACTTAACAAAAAACGTAAAACGATATAAGGGGTCCAGGAGCAAGTCGGTTCCTCAAATACATTTGGTTTTAAGGAAACTGAATATCTAAAGAAAGACAACCGGAAAGAAAAAAAGAATGTAAACCAATTAATGGCTACAATATCAAGAGGGCACAAAACAATCCTAAAAGAAACACAAGGAGACATGTCGATCCTTTAGATCGGTTAAAACTATATATCCATCACTTAGATCCGAGAAATTAAAGGAAAAGCAACAGTAACATAAGATAAAGAATGCACACCCAAAAGGATTGACAACAGGAAACAATAGTTCATCGAATAAGGTTTAATGCAATATGATGCAACAATTGGTGAATATGGAATGAATAATGTGTGAGGTAAAATATGCGTGCGAATACTAAGGATAAAAAGATAAACTAATTAACCAAAATAAGTCATAACTCAACATTTAAATATTGAAATGGTAAAATCAAAGAAAAACCACAAAGATAAGCTATGCAAACCCCAAATCCTTGCTTCGATTCGATTATTTCACGATTGGATGTATGTTCATGACATCGATTCGGATGCTCGATTGTGCCCCATGATTTGATGAAGATGATAATGCAAATAAAAATGGATGTGTGAGTGTGAGTAGTGATTTCGGCAAAGTAACGATGCGTTGAATGAATAGTGGATTCGAGAGAGGATTTGGCCTAAAAATGGAGGGATTAAATAGAAGATGAGAGGAAGGAGAGGGGGTGTGAAGAGGAGACACTTGTCTTCCAAAAAAGGACAAGTGGCTCAACAAGAGGGAAGAGGAATAACATGTGTCCATGAGGACATGTGTATTTTGGGCAAAGCCACCCAAAAATAGGATATTTTCCCCAAGGGGGGGAAAAGAGATTAGGATGTGCACATATGGAGGTTAGGAGGGATAGGATAGGGTTGGTTGGAACCCCAGGGTTAGGACAAGGGTTATATTAGATGGGGGGTTAAGGTTAGGATCCATGTGCTCAAATAGGATTTGAGTCTAATTAATTAATTGAATCAATTAATTCGTGGGGGTTTGGGAAAAGGGACATTTAATTAATTAAAGGTAATTAATCAAATGGGATGGCAAAAAGGGGATTAATTAACTAGGTTAATTAATTAGAGGAAAGGGATTGGGATATTAATTAATTGGAGGAAAAGGATTCGGGGATTAATTAATTGGAAGAACAGAATAGGAAAATTAATTAATTAGAGGAAAGGGGGGTAAATTTGATTAAATTGATTAGTCAAATTTAGGTGTCTACAAATAACACTTTAAATGAAATAACGTAAGAATAGTTTGCAAATTGAATTCGTTATTCGAATAATAGAGGATCAACCGATCTTGTATATTTCAACTGACACTGAGGAATTAAGAGAAAAGAGGAAACCTTTGCATGAAGATAAAGAATAGACAAAATTGAACAGTTCATTGAGCAAACAAATGTATTTCCAACCCAACTGAGACAGGAACAAGGAAAGATATAATATTGGAAACAAGATATTAGGGATGCTCAACATAATCTAATGAGATATAAAGCATGAAAAGAACTACAAGAATCAAATCAAGTCAGAATAAACCTCGACCTAGAGTTCTACATCCGATGGAGTATCCTTGGAGTTGCAAAGTAGTCCACAAATTCCTTCCAATTCAATGAACCTTCGAATATAGAACCCCAACAAAAAAATTTCCCCAATTCAATTACAAAGATTAAACCCACACCCTAAAAAACTTCTACAAGGATTTTCACGAGAAATTGCCCCCCAAATTTTTTTTTCAAATTGATGATTCAAAAACACCTAAAATTGATTCCCAAAAGAAACTCCAACAATTCCAAGCCAAGAAAATTTTCACGGGACAACAAAATTCCCTCCCCTTGCTTTTTCGAAAAAGTAGGAAGATGTCCTCTTCAAAAAAGTAACTACCCCATCAAATTGCATGCGAGAAGATATTTTCCCACTATCTCTACCAATTAATTAGTATTCGTAACTCCTCTTTCACATTCAAATGACAAAATAAATATCTAATTCCCTATTTAAATAATCCTTCCCAAATAGTTAAATAATTTAAATCTTTAAGCTCCAAAAATTTAATTAATATAATGTTGCAACAATTTTTAAATTTATTAATTAATTAATCTTTAATACTCGATAACCATTAATATACTAATATTAATGCTCTCACGCTAAAATATTAGATAACCAATAATTAAACACAACAATGACGCACTGCGACTAACCAACGTGAAGGTCAACCACACTAACAACTGACTTGACAAAAACTTGACCAAAGTACAAGGATATATTACAAGGTCTCGTTCCTGCAGGGATGATGATACAACAAGGGGTCTAATTGATAACTCCACTTTTCAACATTACCATTGGGTCATAGAGCATGCTCAAACCTGAAGATTCGGGTGGAGTCGATGCTCGGTACCTGCAGCTGCATAAACAAATTGTCGAACATATATACATATGATCCATATTACATCATACCACGAAAAGGGAATGGAAGCAACATAGCTTACTCGTAAAGAGAAATGCAACGCTTTTCCCTTTCACCCAAGCACATCAAAGATAGAACATAGTGTATGTCAGAACAAATAAACATCAATAAATATAATGATTAAATCCTAACATCACATATATAATCCATCACAATAATCATCTGACTATCTGAGCATAAATAACATCATATAATCACATCATAGTCAACAACATGAAGATCATTATTAGACCAACGATCCATAAAGCATAGAGTATGAATATCACATATAAATCCAAAAGACATAGAAAAGCATCATATCCAAATCAAAATCGACCAACACCAAAAAGGGTCGAAGCCACACAAAAACTCAAAACCACATAGTCTAACAAGCCAAAAAGAGAGTGGGCACTACATTTCAAATGCCAAATGTAGAGAAAGAGAGGAAAACGATTTTGCACGCAGTAAAATGATTTGCTTTCTACATTCTCCTCAGATCAAAGGCAATTTGTAAGAGATCTAAACAAAATTAATTATGAAATGAGCAAAATACTCTATGCTACATTAAATCGATTGGCTAAATATGGAGGAAAGAAAACATAAAATAAACTTTAGCAATCAAATCGATGCTAATATGCCTGCCACATTTTTCAGGAAAATAAATATCTATAAGAACATGTCGATCTATGCAGGAAAGAAATCATTTAAATAGCTACCAAAAAAAATTGATTAGAACCAAAGGAAAAAGAAGAGAGAGTGTGTGTGTGTTGGGGTGGGGGGGGGGGCGACGAGCAGAAAACAAAGGAAATTATTACCTTGCAAGGTTGTGTGAAAGAGGGGAGAGTATTGATGTACTTCCCCTACAGATAACCAATCTCCTATTGTCACCCCTTGCAAGCTGCTAAAACTACAGAGAGAGGTGAAGAGGGGGGGATATGAGAGCCCCCAAGTATCAACTTCACTGTGAAAGTATATTGCCACCCAAAAAATTTGTTTTCCCCCAATTCCTCTTGCCTCGATTGAATGATATTTCAACTTATTTAAAAATTTCCTTGCCTGAGGAGTCATTCCATAATTGCATGGATCTAAATTGATGAAAACATGAGAGACTATAGAGTTGGAGTGAAGATAATTGGATTGGAAAATCTAGTTAAGAGAGAAACTTATGCAAATCAAGAGTTGGACTGAAGTCATAGGGAGTTCGACTCTACGTTCCGATTTTAGCTCATGTGTTAATTTTATAACATGCTTAAATTTAAAATTTTTTAACTTTGAAAAAAAAAATCGAATTTAATTAATATTATAATTTTATTTATTATAAACTTTGTAAATTAATTTTAATATTTAATGTAATTAATCTTATTTAATTATTATTATTAATTTGTGCGTGTGTGTATAGGTTCACATTCCTTGGATTGTTATCGACGAGTTAGGAGACCCCTCCTCGGTCATATGTCTGCCTTCGACGATCAACCCTGCATCCACTTCGCACTCGACAAAATTGTCAGATCATAATATAAAAATTCGTTAATATCATCACATAATTAACATTATAAAAAAATGTCATCAATAGCATCATGATTAACATCCCATTAAAATAATGTCATCAAGCACATTTATTAGCATCAAAATGTCAAATATCATCAATAATATCAGTGTCTAGCAAAATAAATAAATCTAAAACTTATTAGCCTAAAACTGGTTCGTGACATGAAGCACCATCAAAGTTCACTTTCACCCACTCTTCTTCTGAGGCACTCCAATCCATTGGGCTGACATTTGATGCAAATGGATTAACCCATTTTGGCTCATTAACAGGCCTACTTTAGAGGAGGTTCTATATTCAACAAGATAGCAGTCTCTTTGTTTGATAGTCGTCTATAGCTTCTTCGTGCTTCAAAGGATGTTTTTCACGTTCCTATTCTTTTTGGGGACATTTTCTTGGAAGTTTCTTAGTCCTTCATTCATTTTTCTCTTTTTGGAGAGGAGTTTTCTCCCATTTGGTTTTTCTAATTTTCTCTAGTTGCACGAGAGATCCTTTTTTTGTACATGGGTACCTCATCAGGACTTTAGTATTTGGGACCCATTCTTGCATTTCAAGCATTTAGAGGTTTTTTTACTTCGTTCTAAATTTCACTTAAAGGGGGGTGTTAGAGAATTATATATTTAGAGACATGCTTTTTAGCTTAAGTTCACTTAGTTAAACTTTAGTTGGGCTTTATTTAGAGTAATTGTTGTTTTGTTCTAGGAGATGTCTTTATTGTGAGCTAGTCTTATAATATCTTAATTTTTTAAGCCAATTGTTCTAGTCAATAACTACTTACTTTTCTATTCAAAATTAATTTATTTAGTCATTACAGTGAAGTGTAGTATATTGATTTCATATAGTATAAACAACCAACCTAATAAAATTTTAAGAAAACAAAACTGTTGTTCTTTCTTGGCCTATGCACCATAAAATGAAGTAGCAAATGTCTCTGGTTGTTATAATACTTTTGAGTATAAACCCTTCTCAAATATATTTTATGTCAACACTCTAGTGCAACTAAGAGAATATACTTTGACTTGTGTATTTTATCGACAATCTAGTGCAGTTGAGTGCATAAAATTTGTCATGCATGTCTCCAATTAAGTATCTCTTTGTTATAGCACAACTTATTATATAAATTGTCATTTATATTTCATATTAAGTACATCTTTGTTATAGTGCGACAAAATACTTATACTTTGTTATATCTATTGAATTTACCATTATTTTGTGGTAAGTTTGGTAAATATTTATGTTCTCCATTTTATTATTCTTAAAGTATCTTTCATTGTCAGTAAACGGATAACAATAATATATAATCACTAGACTACGTGCATATAAGATAGTGACTACCATTGTGTAAATTAGGCGTGAATTATGTGAGCATGTTAGGTGTATATGGCGTCATGTACACACATACACATAGACATGTAAAAAAAGTTATAAACCTTGGTTTCTACTTGCAAACAAAAAGAATAGTGTGTTAACCAGTTGAACTAGTTTAAGATTATAGGAAACTATCACGTAAAGTATAATGAGAACATAAGAAAAATTGTATATGATTTGTTAAAATTGTCAATTTATTATAGTTAAGATTAATATACCCCAAGTTTAGGAAAAAGGAGGTCATGTCGATAATGGTGTGAAGTGCGTATGAAAGATGTTATTTGTTCATACTAATAAATATGAATTAAATTTTCATGAGTTGGAAAATATACATGAAAATGTACTAGTCCTAACATATGGAGGATTTATAATTAATTTTGAGTTTTTTTTCCAAATTAGTGAAGTTGTCCTTTGTTTACCAATAATTGTCTAATACAACATGTTCATGTGAAAACACTAAGGTCTTTTAATGACAACTTTGAGAAAGATATGTATGAAATATGACACATCCATATAGGAATGTGATCTTTATATTGAAAAATTTGACCAAAGCAATGCAAATGCTACTTATATTATTCGTTCATTGTGTCTGAGAGGTTGCATTCAATTGGAGTTGTCATACTTAGCTAGAAGGTATCTAGGGTTGTATGACAAATTGTATGTGGTAGAGTCACCAAACTACACTAGTTCTTAGATGGCATGATATGGTTATAAACTCCTTTATCTACTACCTTTGCGAAGGGTAGGGCCACTTCTAATTGGAAGGTGTGCAAGGGACCATGATTAATGGTTGAAGGTGAAGCACTTTGATGATGCTCTCCCTCACTCAGTTGAAGATTGTCAAAAGACGTTCATTGGGGAAAAACTATGTGTATTCATATGTATACTAAAAAGAACGTAAACTCTATGTGATTGAAATGTGTATGCTTTGTTGACAGATATATACATGTGCATAGAAATGAATTATACTTGAATTCAAATGTAGAACAAATTTATTTCCTATTGTGTAGAATGTTACATACTTAATGATGTGCATTTAATTATTTGATTTGAACATGTTTTATTCATTTAAAAAAAAAATTGCATTAATTTTGATTATTTTTGTCTTAATAAATAATTGTTATACACTTTAAAGCCTCAATTGTCTATTTAAGTTCTATGATGACTTGTTAAATAATGGTCACCTGACCCTCAACTATTTTTTATTGTTGCTTAATTAAATTAAAATGTTGGTAACAAATTTTTAAGGAGAGCTTTGTACATCATTTTATCTTTTGCTTAAAATTATTTTAAATAGATTAATTTTTAATTCTTTTGTTGTCTAATATATTTAATAAATCATAAATATGTTTATTTTGATAAAAACAATATTGAAACCTTTTCATCTAATATACCTTCATAAATTGCTTTTGCATGTGAAACTTCTTTATTTTAATAAACGATATCGTAGTATGTTCCTTTCTAGATAAACCACCTTAATAGCTTTCCTTATGTGATGCAAACACACTACTTGAAAAAGTGTACATATCAGATTTGATATAAAAGTAGATGAATCTCAAAATATGAAATTCATTCACACAATCCTCCCGACTTGTTCAAATATATTTCTCCTCAAACCTACTTTTACTAAAATTCATCAATGTTTTATTCCTATACTTGCTTCTTCATTTGTCATTGGTGGATCCCTTACACGCAACCCAATACTTTTCTTTGTGGCCTATTTACTTGCTCAATATATCTTTAAAATCACTAAATCTAATAAATAAAATGAATTTTGTTTTATATTTCTTTCCTCTAAGCTTCAGTTCAAGTTAATAAATTAACCTAACCTTACGTTTTATGAGTTCCTAAACTTCCTTCCACCTAAACATTAGTGTAGTAGGTAAATAAAGCGACTTACCCTAATCTTTAAGGAATCCTTGAATTTTGCAAGCTTCAGCGAGTGAAAACCTCTCTACTTAATTTTTACTGTATGGTTACACTTTTATTTTATTTTATTTTTTTAAAAATTATAAAATTATAATTGAATATATAATAATTACATTATGATAAGTTTTTAGATAAAATATATTTAACATTTGATGGGCAACTCAATGTATTTGCAAACGGCAACCATCCAATCCGTGGTTGGCCATATGAAACGATGATTTTAGTAATTATTTGCTCTCATGTGAACATTACCCGATTTGGGAGTTAGTACAACTCAGGGAAATATGTGAACACCTATTGAAATGGCAATGATTCAACTTATAAATGATCGAAAATAAGTTCACTACAGAGGCTCAAATAAATCTTGTACGGGACAGATGTTCATGGATTCCAAACTCTCTGAAATGAATCCTTTAGTACCTTACATTGTCCCTTTAGTGGATGCCTGAAAAAAGAAATCCAGTGGGTTGTGCAATGTTTTTCAGATGCAATTCCAAAGGTGCCCTAACTAATCTATACACAGGAAACAAATTCCATTATATTGTTTGAGGAAATTCTCAATCACATTATTTATAAATCCATACAGTTGATGAGCAGTTTGCCATGAACATTTAACGAAAAAAAAAAATCTCTAAATATGTTTGTCAAATGCAAAATTTTAAGGCAACAAGAACACTGTTCACACTTTATACGTATGCTGGTAGTCTATGTCTATACTGTTGCCACAGCCTGGAAAGCAGACATTACAGAACAATCCAATACAATCCGTAACGAAAAACAAGAAGACAATCTAATCACATTCTTAAATAAAAAAATGTCTGTAACCCATTTTTTTGAAGAATGATATCTGTAACCCAAATTTTAAAGAATGATATCTGTAACGCATTTTTGTAGAATGATATCTGTACCCATTTTTGAAGAATACTTTTATCATTTTACTATTTTGTGAAATTACAAGAGAAAAAGAGACTACCGCAAGGGGGCGGTGGCAGTGATGGCGATTCTGGAATGTGCAGAATAGGTAGTGAAGGAGTCATCAATAGGAAGTCTAGAGTACTCCCATCTCTGTAGCATCTTGAAAAACGAGGTCGCCTTTCGCTTAGCGCGAGGAGTACCTGAGGTGAGAAGCGCGTATAATGAGGGCACCAATGAAGGTAATCTAAGAACAGAGTTTATAACAAGGCTGCCCCCATTTTTGCAGAGGGCGAGCAAAACGGCTATGGAGTTTTCCTTTCCTTTGGGAGAAGCAGAACGGAGAAGCCCTACTAAAATGGGTATTGCAGAAGCCTGGCTGATTGCAATAAGACCATGTCTTTGCCCGCCCAAAACGGCGAGCACAGCTAAAGCATCGTCTGAAAGCCCTGTCCGTTCTTGTTCATCGTCCCCCAAAAGCTTCACGAGGAATGGCACTGCACCTGCCTCCACTACTCTGAGGGCATTGTCTTTGAAAATGGCTAAATTGAAGAGTGCAGAGACGGCATCTCGTTTGCCCCTTGGGGTTCCTGTGCGCAGCAACTCCACCAATGCCGGAATGGCGTCTGGTTTCTCGCCTATGATTTTCTTGTGGTCATTTACGGCCGAGAGGCTGAAGATCGTTGCCGCTGCGTTTTCCTTGGCTTCGATGCTGCGCCCTGCTTTGAGGACATTGATGATCGAATCAATGGATTCCGTGGCTTCCAAGATGACCTTCTTGTTGTTAGGGTAAATGGAGAGATTCAACAGTGCTGTGACGGCATTTTCCTGAGTTTTGGCATCCTCTGAGGAGAGAAGAGGAATCAGTAATGGAACCGCCCCTGCTTCCGCGATGCAGGCGCGATTGTCCATTCCGCACTTTGCAAGAAGGCGAAGCTCGTATGCGACCTGCTTTTTCACCTCTGCTGTGCCGCTGCAGAGCTTCTCGACCAGGAAAGCAGCGGTCAATTTTGTGGCTTCGAGCGCCGCTCTCGTTGTGGCTACGCTTTCCAGGGAAGCGTTACGGTTGCTCTTTTCTGGTTTGTCGAAGGGGACGCCATGGCTTTCGCACCAGTGCTGGATTAGGTTTCGCAGAGCATAGTTTGGAATGAGATTGTTGTGTAGCAGACCCTGGCCGCTCTTAGGACAGGTGGAATGGCCTTCGTCGATCCAGCGGGTTATGGAAAAGCGATCATACGTCTGGCCGGTGGAGACGATCACAGGATCTCGCATCAGGTCCAGAGAAATAGGGCACCGAAAATCGTCAGGGATAGCATATCCATCTTCGCCATTTTCAGGCTTTGGATTTGAACCAGTGGTTTTATTTTTATCGGTGTCGGATTCCATGTCGGTGACGCCAAACAAGACGCATTTGCAATAGCGGATGAGGCTTATCAGACTGTTGAGCAAAGAAACTGGACCGTCAATGCCGGTAGGGTTGTTGCACTGATTCCCGATCTCTTCCTCCAGTAACCGAACCTCGTTTCTGCAATCTTTACCGTTTCTTATCTCCAAGTGCTCGAAAATCTTCTGCAATTTGGCAGAATCCGGAGTAACTTTTCTCTCAAATTCATCCAGAACGGAAATAACATCCTTCCGGAGCTCATCCTCGAGAGGATCGACGGAGACCTTGGACCGTTTCGCCTGCCGATGCAACAGCTCCAACTGCTCTCGCACGTCCTCGGAAATGTCCAGCAATTTTAACGGAAAGACATCCAGAGCCGTCACAATCTCCTGCGTGAGCTCGTGAAACTGATAAGCCATGGATTCCGCTTGCATCAACAACCAGACCTTGCTTCCATCGTTGCATTCCTGCAGCAAAACCTTGGTCCTCTGAAGCGTAATATACAGCTCATTGAAGCACAACATGGCGGAGGGAGGCATCGGCTGCCCTGAATCCCTAACAACTTCGAAAAGCACCGATAAAACCTTTATTCTTCTCATCATGACAGTAGCGTTTCGCCTCTGACATACCCGGGGTTTCAGGCAGCGTGAGATCTCCTGCGCGAGAAACACCAGCGCACTTGCCATAGCAATTCGGGAAACGGGAGGGATAAAAGCTCCGATCGAAAGCCGCCTCTTTCTCACGGGAAAAATCGATGCCTGAGCCATGCAATTAACTCGCCACTGCTGAATTTGAAAAAGGCAAACCCTACCAACCCCTGTTTTCCAGAATCAACTCTCAATCTACCTAAATTCAATCAGAATTTGCGCTTCCCGCAGAACTTATTCCCACTTCTGTCGATTTCCAATCTCCAGCCACGAATCCTGCGCCCTGCAATCCTTCAATCCGCTTCCTAACAGACACGCTAATTTCGCCTGCGGCCGAGCTGATTTCCTTCTCCACTTTTGACTTCCAATCTCCGATCTTTAAACTGCTCCGATCGGTTCAACTCCCTGGAAAATTCCCACCCTTGGTTGAACGGAAACGAAATCTCCGCTTACCGCCGAGCCAATTCGATCCTAGTAATTTGACTTTTATGTTCCTCCTATACGATCTCCAAATCAAAAACTCCGAATTTCCACAAATTAAATTCTGAAATCCGGCCTGTTGCAACAATAATTTCTGGAACTGGATCCCTCTGAATTTTCGTCCGCCGATCGGAAATTCCGCTTGTTCCAAGCAAAATCAAATCACACCAAATATTTTGACTTTCTCTATGTTCATCATCAATACAAACCCAAACCCAACCTCGAATTAATCTCCCTGAATCATCATAATCATCATCATATATCAGGGTTTTCAGCGTTGAAAACTCTTGGGATTCAGAAACACGCATTTCGCCGGATTCCGTCAGTTGTCTTAAGCTTTACAACTCTTTTCCGTTGGTTTTTGCTTATCCATTCACAGCAAGCCAGCCAGCCAACCGGCCAAACAATCACGAGAATCTTCTTCTTCCACGCGTCCACGTCACCCCGTTCACATTTTGCTTCTCGCTAAACTCCCTTTGCGTCAGGTTCACTCCAAACCGCTTTTCAATTACTTTTGGTCTATACACGTCATCTCATGTCCACGTGTTCGCCGGCTTTGACTATCTAAACCCTAACGTTCAACTTTTGGGCGCTGCCTACAGCTGTTTGCCGAGTCGGTCACTTTCGGCTTCAGACTTTGCCGAAGTTAATGCTGACGTGGCAACGAGCCTAGTTTTTCACTACCTGTCGATGGGTTGACGTGTTATTTGTCGCTTTCCTCCCTAGGCGTTGAATTCGATGGGCGGGCGGAAAATCTGCAGTCTGACGCGGTTTGCCGTTTATTCCGCTACAACCAGCTTACCAGCTTCCAGAACAAAGTCGTATGGAAAAAGGCTTACCCATCTGACCGTAGGGTTATATTTATTGGATGGTATTATGCATTCTTCTTAGGTGTGAGATCAGTAGGTAGAAGATACTCAAAGAAATTTGGGAGGAAAGAGCTTGCAGATTTTACAATAAGGAGGTGGTGGAAACAAAATGACACTTTGTCATGGCATGACTTATGAGGAATTCCTTAATGAATACGAAAAATTGCTTGAAGGTAAACAACATGCACTAATTATTTGAGGAAGATAAGATTAACCAAACAACCAACCTCCTAGTCAAAATTTATAATAGGAGATACAACATTGAAAAGAATCCGAAGATACTTTAAGGATATTTGTCTTGGTCTCATAGATTCTTAGGTCTCATGGACATCATTAAAATCTTCCATTTATTCATTCATTCTTTGCTATGTAGCCATCATACTCCAAATTCTATGTTCGAAATGGCTATGGGGGTGAAAATTTGCACCCCCGTGTAAATACACTTTGAGTCACTTTTATTAGAGTCACTTTTGGATTTGTTGTGTATGTTTTTTGATTGAGGCTTCAAATCACGTTATGTTTTTTTGATTGACACTTCAAATCACTCTTTTGTTATCGACCTTTTGGATCACCTTCAATGATACTCTTCCTAAAGATCAATGCTTCATATCACATTGTGTTTTTTAATTGATACTTTTGATCACATTAAGTTTTTTAATCGATGCTTTGGATCACATTATGTTTTTTAATCGATGCTTCAGATTACCTTTTCGGATCATTTTTTTATTGATACATCAAATCACGATAGACTTCTTTGATCAACATTTCAGATTACATTTAATGATCCTCCTATATAAAATGTTAAAAAAAAACATACACAAAAAATCCAAAAACAACTCATATTATTCTAACACACAGTGTGGAAAAATTAGACAAGGATTAGGTTTACTTTCCACCGTCATTAAGAAAGCAAATTTTGATTAAATTGGACTCTACATTCCTCGTGCTTTCCAACTCCATACAAATCAGCTAAACCTTTAGACCAGAAAATTGTCTAATATGAAATAAACTAAAATAAATATACGGTAGATAAGCCTGACAAGTTGTGTTCTAGTTGTGACCATGCAACAGTGTTGGACCCCGTGCCTTGGCTAGAGCTTAAATTTGACAGTTGACTCTTCCCGTCAAGTAACTTTTTCACAGTTATCCAATCAAAAAAAAATGACAATCTTATTTTAAAATTTAATATTATATATTAAATATATTTGATCATTAATTTTATATAATTCTCTCTAATCTTATCTAAAATCTAGAATATAATTTTCTCTAATGTTGATCCTTTACATTATAACTTGTTTTTTCCACCACATTGAAAATTGTAAATTTTATCATAATCCTTTATAAAAGTCAACCATCTTATAGCGATGCCAAGATAATGGGATTAAGATAACTATGCAAGTTTTAATGATTTTTTGTTGCAACTATTTAATTTTATTAGTTAAAACTTTTAATACTAACATTTCACCAAACCTCATCTAATTAATATTAATATGGTTTCTTTGAACAAGTAGAACTTGTAAGTTTATGGTCTTATGTAAGGAAACATTGAACACATGTTAAGTCAAGTTTGAATGTTTAGTTGAGACTAATATTTTTTTTTGTTATTATAGTATTTTAGATATTTTAAAGTTATTTGAATAAAGATGTTCTAGATAATTTAAGAAATATTTTTAATTGAAAATAAATTATGTTATGGTATACAAATATTTTATAAATATTATTTAATATTTAAGTTATAAGTCAATATTTTGATTTATTTAAAATCTTCATGTTAAATGCTTTCAAAATTATTGTTTTATATAAATCAAAGTTTGAAATAAAAACTATTACTTTGGTATATTATATTATATTTATCATGTAATAAAAGAATTGTTCTACATAATTCAAAGTTTGAAATGAAAACTATGACTTTGGTGCATTGTATTTAATAATACAATAAATAAATTATATTTTGTAACTCAAAGTTTGAAATGAAAATTTTAACTTTTATACATTGCATTAATCATGCACTATAAAATTAATATTTGATGTGATTTCAAAGAACAAAACAAATAGAGGGTGTCCAATTACTAAGTCTTCGCCCTTGATTCAATAATCAATAAATAGTATTCATTATATTTAAATTTTATTTTATTTTAAGTAAATATTTAAAATCTTTGTATATAAGTAAAATATTTTGTAATCCCTAACATTTTCTTCTTATTGTGTAAATTGGTTGATAGGTGCCTTCTTTGACTTTTGATTTGCTAAACTTTGTTTAATTTTTTGACAAGACATTGATTAATGATAATTAAAAAAATTATTGCATTGATTCTAATTAATTAATGTTTAGCTTGTTTAAGAATTGTTGTCATTGTTTTGTCAAATGTAAAAATGAACGAGATTCAAACTAATAATGGGGCATTATGAATGATTACATTAGGGTATGTGTTTAAAGATGGTGGAGCAAATAGTGAAATTTTTACTTTAATCCATAATACAATTGTGTTAGCATTATAACTTTCTTGTATTAAGAATCAATTATTCGTTTGGTTACATGAATTCATTATCAAACAAATATACTCTCTATTCCAAATCTATGAAATTTCATCCATAAATTTGGATTAAATTTGAATTTACCAATCTTAAGGATTGAACATGCAATTCGGGTTTCCAAATCCATATTTTATGACAGATGTGTACAAATGTTGAACATGCTCTTTGTTAGGTTTTTATATTTTAGAATAATATTTTATAAATTTTAAATAATTATTATTTAGTTAAAAATGGTTATTATTTGGTTTAAAATATTGGAAAGTTAAATTACTCAAGCTTTTAAGATCTTAATGCTCAAAATTGATGTTGGACTAAATTAATATGGAGTCTTATAGCATATTTGATTATATATTAGACCCTAAATATCATCTACCTACAAATTTTAGTTTGATGAGAAAATAGACCCATTCTAATCTATAAAATATGGTTGGATTTTAGATCCAAACTTGGGTTAGATTTTTAGTTGAGCTTTAGGATTTGAACCCTTACTAGCTTAGCAATAGTGGACACTTGGCATCTATTGATTTGTAGGTTAAAAGAGACAACTTACTTTATCATTAGATCCCAAATTAACTCAAAGTTACTTTGGTGAGATAACCAAATGTTATATCCTTTGATCCAGTTTAGTATACTTGTATTGACAATGTTATTAGTGCCAAAAGAAGAGTGAACAATAGAGTTGGAAGGTTGGGAACACAAATGTGAGCATGGAATGCTTAATTCTTTAGTAGTTTCATTTTGACAATAAATATAAGAGTGTGGAAATTAGGTGTAAATGAAGGAAACATTTTAGGATTAAGGCTAGTACTAGTGAATGGATATTCTTGCAAAGGGATTTCAACGATAATTTTAACTTTTTGGTGGTGATAGGCTCTATAGGAAGAGAGATAGTTTCCTACGAATTGCTTGAAGCACCTCTAATAAATTGACAAGTCTTCTCCATCTTTCCAATTGAAGACTCCATGGGTTTGTTAATGGTCATGTTACCAAAGTTGTACATTTTAGATTCTAATACAATTTTTTTCTAGTCAAATTCCTACGTTTATAATTAGAGAAAGTATCTTGCAACATCTTGGTAGGGTTAATATTATCAATGTGCAATTTACAGCAAGACACCAAAGTAGGGAAGAGTATAATAGGTTGGTTGAAAAAGAATATACATGGATCTTAATTCATATGGAGGAAAGTTGTAATTACCCTTATGCCTCTCATTGATATGGCGACAATAACATAAGCATGAGTTGCCTCTTCTATGATATCAAATGTTCTAAGTAGTCGACATTGCTTCGAGCTTGAGTCCACAATTTATGTAGCATAATGACCCTATGACCATTGTCTAAGTCCTTTATATTTTCATATAGCCATATTTTTTGGGGATTTCATCTAGCACTAAGCTTTTTCCTAAGTCTTGATACTTTGACTACAAGATATTGGTGGGATAAACATAAAGAAGGTCTAATTTGGAAGTAGGATTGAGAGTGTATAAGAGAACAATAACATGGTTGGACATGAACTTGCATGCCTCTAAATTTTTGTGAAGAAATTGGCCATTGTGTTGATGCTTTTCATGGATATAGCCACATTATCATAAGAAAAAGCAACACATTGTGATGTATCAAGGGTCTCTATCCATCACAATAGGTCATACTTGTGGTAATATATTTCTACATCATAACATCATTTACATATTTTCTAGCACCTATATATCTCCCTTGCCTCTTTGAATATTTTTATTTCATGAGACTAATGGTCCAATCTAGAATTTTTTTATTATTTTTCCAATATTCCTTATTTTTTTAGTACTTGAGAAATTTCTCCATCATCCTATAATCAAATTTGTCTATCATTTTATTTTGACCATTCTATGTAAGTATTGTTGCACATTCAATTCATTTGTTGGTTTGATCTCTTGCAAAAGATGTGGGAATAAAGTTCACATCTTAACACTTTTATTAAAACACAATTGGCTTTTAATAAAAGTGACATTTAATGGGAGCATTCTCATGATTCACACAATGCATTGTTTGGCATGCCTTGCTTGAAAATAAAACTAACTTTTGATGTTTTAAATATATATGATTATGTGAAACTACAAAACTCATATAAGTTCTTACATAACATTTAGAATTTAATGTATTCCCGATCTTAAGGGTAAGAAAACAATCAAGGGAGGAGAGTAAATGTGTGGTGCCTAGTTAGTGAATTATGGAGTAGTACACAAAGATATTTAGGATGCAAATGGAAAAATACAAAAAATATAAAAAAAGTATTATGAATGAAATAAAGAGATAAAAGGAGTATGAATAGATCAATTATTAGAATGGAAAATGTCCACAAAATGACATCATTGTAAAGAAGGTCAACCATCATATCATGTGTTATAAGCATCAAATAAATATGCATGTCTAATATAAGAGAAAGAGTGAGTATAGAATGACTATAAAGATATCGTTATGAACAAAAACTTAATATAAAATTAAAACATAGGGATAAATATATGCAAAGAAAATGTGATATTTTAATAAATAAAGTTGTATAATTGTTCTAAATAGATTCAAAATACACCAATGGATAATTATATAAATATTTTCCTTTTATCTAGAAAGGATATTTTATATAATTAATATTAAATTATTATTAAGACATGATTATATTATTATTTTTTATATTATCATATTATGGTTATTATAGTTATATTTTATAGTTCTTCTTATTCGTATTTGAAAACAATGGACTTTATTAGGACACTTTTTTTTTTTTTTTTTCTTTGGAGTTCCAGACCTGCGAGCACGACAACCCAGCAAGGGCATGAAGCCTAAGAGCCAAGGACTGAGGGGTATCCATTCCACCAAATTCGCCCGGGGCACGATCTCAGCCTCATCCCTTATGATGTCGGAGCCTTGCACCCAACAAGACTTGATCCCTGGTGGGTTCATTTGGAGCCATTCAACTTCTCCAGTAGACCAAGGGCCCATTGACTTTATTTGGACACTTTCAATCCCCCAATATCAATAAAACTACATGGAGATAATTACAAAGTTAATGCATGATGGAGATAGACAAATTGATTTATAATTGAAGGTGGAAGTGAAGATATCATTAGCATTTAATAAGTAAAAACTAATTAATTGAGTACATGTGAAAAAAAAATAAAAAATTTAATAATAAAAATTTTCTTTGTGATTTTCATTATCACAACCACATTAAATTAAATGCTAATAGATATTTTTATATCCATATATGAATATAATAAACCTTCCACCTAAATTTTTTTAAAAAAAATTAAACAATGAGTGTTTATAGAAATTGAGCTTCTCCACCTATAATCCACTTATATAATGCTATTAAGCATAATTACAAAATATAAATATTAAACTCTGGTCAAAACAATTTTTTAAACAAAATTTAATAAAAATTTGAAGATAAGATCAATATGGCCTCGTGACATTCTCTGCAACGTAGGCCCAGCATGCCCTCGTTCGCCATTGTTGTCTGTCATCGTTGCATTCAAAGAAGAATTACAAGAGCAGTGGTCTTTTACGTGCTCATTCACTTCCAAAATTCAGTTTTTGTTTTATTATTTCAGAATTCGTGAGATTCGAAACCGTGACGTATTGTAATCTTTAAGGGGATTCGACCCTGGAGGGGGCAAACAGAAGTTGAGACAAACACTTTAGATTTCATCAAAGATGTAATGGTTTTGAAAGCTGGATGAAATGACAAGGACAAGAAACAAGATAAAATTGCCTAATACTACAAGATATCTTGGTCTTTTGGTAGATCTAAGTTTAAGTGTTGGAATTGTGATCAAATTAATTATATAAAAAAGGAGGGCGAGAGAGAATAGTTCAATTATTAGAATGGAAAATGTCTATAAAATGACATCACGCAAAGTAGGTTAACTATCATATCATGTATTGTAAGTATCAAACGGAGACCTATGTCTAATGTAAGAGAAAGAGTAGGTACGAAAATGACCATAAAGATATCGTGAAAGAGTAGGTATGAAAATGACCATAACGATATCGTTAGGAACAAAAATTTAATATAAAATTAAAATTCACATAGAATAAATATATGCAAAGCAAATGCAATATTTCAAAAAATAAATTTATATAATTGTTCTAAATAGATTCAAAATACACCAATAGATAAAGATATAAATATTTTTCTTTTTACCTAGAAAGGATATTTTGTATATTCAATGTCAAAATTTAGATATGCGCATTTAAAGGAAACATTTCTATTATTAATAATTAAAGATATACATAGATTTACCTTAAATACTATTCTTAAATTAGAAGTAATGACAACAAATAAGTTTTCTCACTTTTGAATGTCACCTTGGTGTTACTAGTATGAAAAGTTCATGGCATCTAGAAAAAACCTAACATTCATTGAAAATCCTAATCACCAATGAGGTCATGACCTTTTGGGGTATGAATATAATGTAGTGAAAACATATAGTAAATACAAATTAATTAATTTGGTAGATCTGGTTTTAAAGTCTTTATGCCAACTGGTCTTTGAGCTATATATGCATATTAACATTAATAGGTCTCGAAAACAACCTCATTAGGTTAGAGTAGCTTTTGAGAAATTTTATAACTTTATAAAGAGAAACCTAGTTATTTTAGTGAAGGAATGACTCAATTGCATATTGACAGTAGGTTTCAATAACAACCTCATTAAGTTAGAGTAGTTCTTTTGAAATTTTATAGCTTTATAAAGAGAAACCTAGTTATTTTTGTGGAGGATTGGCTTAATTGCATACCATTCAAGTCGTGCATGATTTACAAATTTGGATTCTAAACTGTTGATTAACCACTAATTATTATTTCTTCTATCAAATTTGCAAGCAATATGCATCTAGCCTTATCTATTTGGAGTATGGTATTTTACACAATTCTAGCATTTTATCATATCTCCTATGGATTTGGAAATGAAGCTTCACTTATGAATTCAAGATTGTGTTGAACTTATTGCATTCAATCATTATATTTGGTTCTCATTTAGAAACATTTTCATTCACTAGTAGTTCTAGTGAAAGGGAACTGTCACATGTTGTCTTTCAAAGTCAAACAATGAAAAAATTCTATCAACTTTGTGCATCTATTCACCTACCATTTTGGCCAACATTGTTTATCTAAACACAAAATGGCTTCCCTCATGCATTTGATCTTCCATTTCTAAATCTTCCCATATTTCACCATGTTGCCATAGTCCATGGAAAAGAGAGAAATTTTTTAAAACAAATTCTTTAGCAAGAATAGTCATTAGTATACATGTAGCATTGTAAATAGTACTTGCTTACAATTTTTTCTTCACCTAGCCCTCACTTTGGCGTTCTGGGTTTTTATGCCTAATTATAGTGTTGATTCTGCTCACACCAAATTCCAAACTCACCATTCCATCTCCCTCCTCATTCTAGAGTCCTAATTTTTAGGATCAGGGCATCCCATGCCCTAGTCCCAAATCAGGACCAGGGCAGCCTATGCCCTAGTCCTCCTAATTAGGTCCTAAATTGGGGCCTCATAATGGTCATCTCAAATGAGCGTGAAATTTGATCCCATTTCAACTTGTTCTGAAAATTTAAAAAAATTTCTGACAGCCAAGCATAAAAGGAGGTCTACCCCTCTCATTTGAAACCTAACTTTTTCAAGAGGCAAATTTATGATCTTAATTCAATTCAAGTGAGCAAGCAGTATGTCAATTCAATTTCATGGTCAATTCCAAAACTGAGGTTTGACCTAAGGCAAAACCCTACTCCCAACATCTTTCCCTCTCTTTTTGTGTGCACAAAGAGTTGTACTCAAGAATTTCGATAGAGTCGATAATGACAAACATGTTCAGCTTTCGATAACAAAAAATTCAGAGGACTAGGGCGGATTTGTGCTACCTGGTCTCAAAAAATTAGGCCAAACCTCTAGGAATTGGCTCTAAACATCTTCTTTTGCCTCGATCTCAGTCTGTGGCTCTATGGGATATTTGTAGCAATCTATTTACGACAATTTACTTCAATTATTCATACTTTTACTCTAATTTTGTAATTACATTCCAAATTCAACTAAGAAAGAGGATAATCAGTTCCAATCAGTGAATCTAATTAGAATCTTATTCCTTTCCACATTGGGATTGGGCCTAGATCTATTGGGTTCGCTCCTCTTTCAATGTATGTTGTGTTAATTGGGTTATTTAGTGGGTTTACTTGGTAATTCCCAATTTTCATACCTTACAATACCATATATGGAAAGCAATTTGTTTGAGATTTTGATCTAGATAAAAAGTGTATAGTGAAACAAGCATATAAATGCAACAAAAGAAACTATAATATTTTTTTTTTCTCATTAAACACCTGCTAGGGGTAGCACCCTTATATTGTATCAAAAGTTGTTAAATATTCTTGCAAGACCATACATCAACAACCCAAAATGTTCTTCTAACAAAAAAATTTCTACCTCCTATCACCTAACATCTAGCTAAAACATCTACCCCTATCTCTTAAATGGCGCTTGGCCCAAAAGAAGAGAATACATAGACCCCTACCTATCACTATTGTAGCAATTGATCATACACATATCAAAATAAAATAAACTAACATAGATTAATCAAATGACCTTCTTCCCCTTGCCACATGTATCCTCGACAACCTTGGCCTTGACTAGACAATTTGTGTTGCAATCTGTGTGGGCAACCACCTTAGCCTCCCTTAACAGGTCTAATCCAAACATAATTTTATTTGTTTGAGCCCTCATCTCCAATCGCTTCATCGTCCTCTCCATCACTTACTAGGCCCTATGTCACCAAATACTTCCGCAAACACCCAACATCACCTTCCTTTGACAAATATAAAGCAATTTTTTCAAGAACAACACATTTATTTTCACCTCCTCATGCCTTTGTTGAATAGTTGAAGCTTCCACTAGACTAAGAAGGGGATACTTCACCACTTCCCTCCCATGTCTATGAATCACATAATAGCTTTTCAACATAGGTATCAAATTATTTTCATCCACATTCTCCATTACATTATCTAATTCCCCCTGAATAATAATTCTTCAACAATTTATTGCATAAGACACTCACCATTTCCTTCGTTTTCTCATAATAGAGAAGCACTACAACAAACATAGCAGTTTTGTCAATATTTACCCTATACCTATGCTCCGCCTTTAAGAACTCGTCTCCCAAAATTCTCTACACTACATGTATAACCATCCCTTGGTTATATTTCAACACCTGTTGTGGTGTCTTCTCTAAAATATCACTCATCTCCCATAATAGAGAAGCACTACAACAAACATAGCAGTTTTGTCAGTATTTACCCTATACCTATGATATGCCTTTAAGAACTCATCTCCCAAAATTCTCTACACTACATGTATAACCATCCCCTTGTTAGATTTCAACACCCGTTGTAGTGTCTTCTTTGAAATATCACTCATGAAAGACATTTGTCTTTTCTAGCAAATTAATCTCATAGGTGTATCCATACTAGGAAGGCAAAAGCTCGAAATGGAAGCACCTGAATGGCCTTTCCATCGGTTTGTGACCCAAATAGAAATGCTCACAACATTACATGATTTCACAATCCCATTCCCTAGGTATGCCATTTCATAATCGCACCTGGTACCACCCAACTCATTCGCCACCTAAAGCCATAGCATAAAATGTCATGGGGAAACTAAATTGCCCCTTCACATGAGAGACTCTAAAACCAATATATTAACTAATCATGTTGGCCAATGCAACAAACAACATGTCATCATCCTTCCCCATTTTCATTATATCCTTGCTTACCTCATCCAATCCTAACTGGATTCCTCTACTTGAAACCATAAATGTCATTGGTACAAATTATGTCCAACCAAAATGCCCAATGGGTATGTGCATTCCATCAATCTCATGGGGCTTGCAACAAAATGATCAACAATTCATACCTTCATCACTACCTTGGACAACAAGGGTATTCACCATGCTACCCACTACTGACTTGTCATCCACACCATCCCCTACCACCTTTTTTGCCAACACATTTGCCATCTAATTCCCTCACAATATATGTAAGTAACTTTGAATTCTTCAAATTTTCTTATTAGGGCCTAAATGGGCTTTAGCCATTTCTCTAACTTCCAATTTGGTATTGTATTTTGTCAAATCAAATTCATTGTTATTGATGAATCCCCTTCCAAATGGATCTGCATAGCTTTGATTATTATACCACACTTTATCCCCATCAGAACCACCCTAAATTTTATGATATTATTTGTGGTATCCCCTAAGAATTTTTCTTTCTCACAGAGGATTTTGCCCAAGTTGTCTCCTATCACACACCCTGATCCACTTGAGCTCGAGTTCCCTCTTGAGGCTTCGTCAAAATTGATCTTTACCCACCCTTCTTCCAGTTCCTTCCACACCACATTCTCCATGGGATTTCAAGGAAGATCATCCTTCCTACACCTATTAATGGGGGGAAACCATAATATATTTTTAGAATACAATTAGAACTGAAATTGAAAAATGTAAATTGATGTATTAAGATTGTGTTACATGTTACAAGAACTTGTATTTATTGAAGGTTTGATACTATTATTTTATGTTAATAGAAAATTGAGAGTGGAATATAAAGACACCTACAATGTGAACCTAGGGGCCCACCAATATCTTGGACCTAGAAATTATTTGAGATTGTCTAACCTTGAGTCATTAATCTTAAATTTTGTTTAATGAGAATACAAAGAGGGCATAGGTAATGTTTATAGAGGCATGCATGGGGTGGATGTAGGTTAAGTCAACATATGCAATAGTTGTGCTTCATATTTGTATCAAAATTAGAGCCAACAAAGTCAACATCATTACAAAGCCCCAAAAGCCCTATGAGGCACACCATAGTTAATAGGAATAACCATCATAGTGCTCAAATTTGAAGATGGCTTCTCAAGCAATTTGTTGTAGAATACATATGTTAATTTTAGCTTGGATTCTTTCTACTTCAATGTTTTGCAAAAATTATATAGAGACTCACACATCAAAGCACCTATAATAGACTAAGATGTAATAGTTAAAGGTGTAGTTATTTTTATTTCATGTTTTTTACGGAAAATGGTGAGATACTAATGTAGGTGTACAAAGTAGATGATAAAACTAGCATATATTGAAATAAAGTAATGCCAAAATTATAATAGCATTTGAATGGAGAGAACACTAAAAAAATTATCATCTACTCGTTAAGAAAAATGGTGAGAGATTGTATGGCTTTTCTATATCACTTTTACTTTTGACACATTCTATATGTTAGTACAAAGCTACTTCATCTAAAATGTAAACTCGTGTCAATAGGTCCTTTGTCTGTTGGTGAAGTTGAACGGTTCTTAATGAGCCCACCAAAGATCAAGTCTTGTTGAATACAAGGCTCCGACATAACATTATATAATGCTATCAAGCATAATTCCCAAAATATAAAATATTAAACTCAGATCACGGTCAAAACAGTTTTTTTTTAAAAATTGAAGTAAAGATCAAATTTTGCCTCGTTACGTTCTCTACAACGTTGGCCTTCGTTCGCCATTGTTGTCTGTCATCGTTGCATTCAAAGAAGAATTACAAGAGCAGTGGTCGTTTACGTGCTCATTCACTTCCAATTCAGTTTTCATTTTATTATTTCAGAACTCGTGAGATTCGAAAACGTGACGTATTGTAATCTTCAAGGGGATTCGACCCTGGAGCGGGCAAACAGAAGTTGAGACAAACACTTTAGATTCCTTCAAAGATGTTGTGGTTCTCAAAACTGGATCAAATGACAAGGACAAGAAACAGATAAAATTGCCCAATTCTAAAAGATTTCTAAGTCTTTTGGTAGATCTAAGTTTAAGTGTTGGAATTGTGGTAAAATTAATCATATAAAAAGGAGGAGGGCAAGAGAGACTAGTTCGATTATTAGAATGGAAAATGTCTACAACATGACATCATCGTAAAGTTGGTCAACCATCGTATCATGTATTGTAAGTATAAAATAGAGACCCATGTCTAATGTAAGAGAAATAGTAGGTATGAAAATGACCATAACGATGTCGTTAGGAACAAAAACTTAATATAAAATTAAAATTCACATAAAATAAAAATATGCAAAGCAAATGCAATATTTCAAAAAGTAAATTTATATAATTGTTCTAAATAGATTCAAAATGCACCAATAGATAAAGATAAAAATATATTGTCTTTTATCTAGAAAGGATATTTTTTATATTCAATGTCAAAATTAAGATATGAACATTTAAAAGAAACCTTTCTATTATTAATAATTAAAGATATACATAGATTTACCTTAAATAATATTCTTTGATTAGAAGTAATGACAACAAATATATTTTTCTCACTTTCAAATGTCACCTTCTTGTTATTTGTATGAAAAGTTTGTAGCATATAAAAACCCCAATATTCATTAAAAATCCTAATCACCAAGGAGGTCATGACCTTTTTGGAAATTGCTTGCAAATTAGGGGTATGAATATAATGTAATGAAAACGTGTAGTAAATACAAATTAATCAATTTGGTAGATCTAATTTGAAGCCTTTATGTCAATTGGCCTTTGAGCCATATATGCATATTAACAATAGGTCTCGAAAACAACCTCATTATTAGGTTAGAGTAGTTTTTGAGAAATTTTATAACTTTATAAAGAGAAATTTAGTTATTTTAGTGAAGGATTAGCTCAATTGTATATTGGCAATAGGTCTCGAAAACAACTTCATTAGGTTAGAGTAGTTTTTTAGAGATTTAATGACTTTATAAAGAGAAACCTAGTTATTTTTGTGAAGAATTGGCTCAATTGAATACCATTCAAGTCACATGATTTACAAATTTGGATTCTAAATCGTTGATTAAAAAGTGTTTTATACTTCTACATTTATTTATGAAACTTTCTAGATTTATGAGTTAGAAGGGAATTGTAAAACATTGCAAAAAAAAAAATCTTGCAATTTGATACTCTCTCTTTTTTGGTGGGGGTGGGGGGAGAGGGGGGTGGCTGGTCTACACTTTTTGGAGTGATCTTTGGCTTAAATGCTACTATTGAATATTATTTCCTCTATAAAAATTGTAAGCAATATGCATATAGCCTTGTCTATTTGGAGTAAGGTATTTTACACAATTTTAGCATGTAATCATCTCCTATGGATTTAGAAATGAGGCTTCACTTTGTAATTTGAGATTGTGTTGAGCTTCTTGCATTCAGTCATTATATTTGGTTTTCATTTTGAAACATTGTCATTCAATTAGTAGTTCTTTTGAAAGGGGTGTCACATGTTGTCTTTCAAAGCCAAATAATGAAAGCGTTCTATCAACTTTGTGCATCTTTTCCCCCACCATTTTGGTCGCCATTGTTTATCTGATCACAAAATAGCTTGTCTCGTGCATTTGATCCTCCATTTCTAAAAACAAATTCTTTAACAAGAACAATCGTTAATATACCATATATAGAAAGAAACAAAAGATAAAAAAAGAATAATAAGACAATCATATAAATGCAACGAAAAAAACAATAATATATTTTTAGAATACAACTATAATTATAATTGAAAAATGTAAATTGATGTATTAAAATTGCATTGCATGCTACAAGAGTATTTACTGAAGGTTTGACATTGTTATTGTATGTTAATAAAAAATGAGAGTGGAATACACAGACACCTTCAACATGAACCTAGGGGCCACCAATATCTTGGAATAATAAACTATTTTAATATTTTCTAACCTTGAGCTATTATGCTTTAAATTGTGTTTAATGATTATGTAAAGAGGGCCTAGGTAATGATTAAGAGTCATGCATGGGGTGGGTGTAGGTGGCAACCATGTAGGTTAAGTCAAGGTGACAACCATGCAGGTTAAGTCAACATATGTAATAATGGTGCTTCATATTTCTATCGAAATAAGAGTCAACAAAGTTAACATTATTAAAAGGCCCCAAAATCCCTATGAGGCGTTTTACAATCAATAGGAATAACCATCATAGTGCTTAAATTTGAAGATAGATTTTAAGTGATTGGTTGCATAATTTTAGCTTGGATTCTTTTTGCTTTAATGATTTGCTAAAATTTCATAAAGACTCAAACATCAAAGCACCTATAATAGATTAAGATGTAAGAGTATACCGGATTCTTTTTGCTTTAATGATTTGCTAAAATTTCATAAAGACTCAAACATCAAAGCACCTATAATAGATTAAGATGTAAGAGTTTAAGGTATAGCTCTTTTTATTTCATTTCTTATGAAAAATGGTGAGATACTAATATAGGTGTAAGAAGTAGATGATTTAATTAATATATATTGAACTAAAGTAATTCCATAATTATAATAGCATTTGAATGAAAAGAAGACTAAACAAAATTCTCATCTATTAGTTGGTGAGAGATTTGATGGCTTTTCTATATCACTTTATCTTCTAACATATTTTATATGTTAGTAAAGAGTTATTTCATCTAAAAATGCAAACTCGTGTCAATAGGTCTTTCATCTGTTGATGAAGTTGAATGGTTCTTAATGAGCCCACCAGAGATCGTGTCTTGTTTTTTATTAAAAAAGCGACGTTAACTAGGGCGATGACCCTTAACATAGTCATAGACTATCAAAAAAAGAAAGAAAAACACAAAAGCAAAAAGACAGCACATCGGAGCAAGTCTGAGATTAACAAGTTTGAACAAAGGAAACTTATCCAACCTTCAACAACATAGACCCAACTCAAGAAGGGGTGTGGAGACCCAATCCAAGGGGGGGCGGGGAGGACTTCCCCTTCCACCTGCGACAAACAACAATCCAGGCAAGATCGTGTCTTGTTGAGTGCAAGGCTCCAACATCATAAGGGATGAGATCGGGATCGTGTATTGAGCAAATTCAACAAAATGGATACCTCTTAGTCCTTGGATCTTAGCCAAAGAGATTTCAATCTACATGTTCATGCTCCCATATCAAATAGCTAAAACAACTTTGTGAATGAAAAATCTTCCATCACAAAAACAAAATACTAACTCATTCCTATTAAACTATCCACTAAATAAAAAAATTAAACCCAACTACATATATATTTGTGAACATAACCCATAAAATCAAATTCATAACATCACCTAATCATCTTTCTAGAAAATAATAGAGCTTCTTCACAAATGATCCTTTATAAATTAACTCAATAGATCATTTAAGGAATTTTTAGGAAAAAAAGCTGAGCTCCTCCACCTATAATCCACTTATAGAATGTTATTAAGCATAATTACAAAATATGAAATATTAAACTGAGATCAAGCCACATAGCCATTCTTAGCTAACTAGGGAGCTTATCCTATTGTGAAAACAATTTTTTAAACAAAATTCAATAAAAAGATTGAAGATAAGATCAATTTGGCCTCGTTACGTTCTTTGCAACTTAGGCCTGGCATGCCCTCGTCCGCCATTGTTGTCTGTCATCATTGCATTCGGAGAAGAATTACAAGACTAGTGGTTGTTTGTTTGTGTGCACATTCACTTCCAATTCAGTTTTCATTTTATTATTTCAGAATTTGTGAGATTCGAAACTGTGACCTATTGAAATGTTCGAGGGGATTCAAGCCTAGGAAGAAGGGCAAGAGATGGCCTAATGATGAATCTAAGATGATGACATTGGTGATGTGTTTATTGCATGTTAATGAGGATGCATGGGTGATTGGGTGATTGGCTTGAGAGCTTCCTTCCATGTGACTCCCCATAAGTAGTAATTTTCAAAGTGTGAGAGTATCAATGGTGGAAAGTAGTATCAATGGTGAAAAGGCTTGCTTAGGTGATACTGCATTCATCATTATATTTTAGATGTGAAAGAGTCAAGATCAAATTTGGTGCCTTTCAATTGTTTTGTGTATATTTAGTTTTGCATGTTATTGGTAAAGTAAAATGAATGATGTAAATGTATATTCTTTAACACAAAAGTATGTAAGATAATTTATGTATCTATGATGCTTATAAAGATAGTTTTTGTTGGAACTTTTTCAATATTGATGCTAGTTCTTACATAGAATGTAACAATTTGATGGTTCCAGTTATTTATGGATTTATAGCTTTAATTTTGGAGGATGTGTATACATTGAAGAATCATAAGTTTTCGATTAAGAAGATTATACTATGTGATGTAAGAGCATCTAGAGCTATAAGGGCACTCTTGCATCACCAAAAAATATTTTTCCAATGTTTATGTTTATTTTATTTTAATAATTTATTTTGTAGGTCAAGTTAATAAATTTTATTGTTATTTATGGATTATAGCTTTAATTTTGGAGGATGTGTATACATTGAAGAATCGTAAGCTTTCGATTAAGAAGACTATACTATGTGATGCAAAAGTATTTAGAGGTGTAAGGGCACTCTTGCATCACCAAAAAATATTTTTTAAATGTTTATGTTTATTTTATTTTAATAACTTGTTTTGTAGGTCAAGTTAATAAATATTATTGTTATTTATGGATTATAGCTTTAATTTTGGAGGATGTGTATATACATTGAATAATCATTAGCTTTCGATTAAGAAGACTATACTATGTGATGCAAGAACATCTAGGGGTGTAAGGGCAATCTTGCATCACCAAATAATATTTTTCTAATGTTTACGTTTATTTTAGCTTAATAACTTATTTTGTAGGTTCAATTAATAAATTTTATTGTTTGGTAATTAGTTTTATTGGTATTGCTAGTAACCAAGCTTAGTTATAATCACCACACAGGAAGTACAATTCGAATTTAATATTTTATTTTCAAAAATGATATGGGACCTTGGATATCGGTGGAACATCAATTTTTGAATTTGAGAATCTCACACATCATCATTTGGTGGAGGCTATGACAAGAATGAAATGCATGGGCTTTGCATGTTGTTTGCATGCACTAATGATTGGCAGTTACATATTCTACTCATGCATGCATGTGGATAAGTGGGGAATATTTTTAATGAATTTGGACCACTGTGGACATTGGAAATGGTGAATCATTTGCAAATTAAATGGACAACCAATCCAAGACCACGCAGACAACTAACTAGAGTTATAACTCCAAAATTTTAATTAATAATTTTAAATTCACATATTAGGTGTGGAATTTGAAGATTAATATTCTAGAGAATCTTAGGGTATGTGAGAATTTCTTGGACAAATTTTAGTGAAGTTGCAGTTAAGAGATCGGAGTTGAAGATTTCCAATTTTGTTTGCAAGTTTTGGAGACATTTGGTCATCAAGGTTGCCATTTTCAATCATAAAGAATTGATACATTGAGTCATCTACAACCCAAGTTTTTGTGCTTTGTGGTCTTGGACCATATTCTGTTGATAATTTTATATTTGGGACAGTACATCAAAATTAAAATCAAAGAGAAGTTGCATAAAAGCACAAAGTAGGAATGTACAATCAAGGAGGCATCTACTATATCAATTTACCATAGTTTTTTTTTTTTATGTATGAAACTAAAAGTTGAGGATAATGAAATTCTACATCAAGTTGAATAGTTATTTTAAATATTTATATTTGTGAATTATTGTTGTAACAAGAGGCATTGAAACCCTTGTGTGATTGTAAAATTAGATTTGTAATCATTTTATTGAATGAAAATAGAAACAATTTGTCTGCATATATCCTATGTTGTGGACAATATTTCTACTTGTTTAGTTTTTTGTGAGTTTGAAGGGAGTACCCTTCATCATTATGGAAAAAATACATGGGACACATTGGTGAAAAATAGCTTAAGAGACTTGATATAAAAATATAATAAAGGGGTTACAATTGTTCTTTGGATTTTTACTAATGTGAACATAATTTTTAGGAAAGCAAAAACATATTTACTTTTACTCAAGCTCTACTAAATTTGTTGTATCTTAGATTTGACACGTAGTGTTGTGTTTGATCTTATTGATTTACCTCCACTCTCAAAATCTATTTATTATGTTTTTTTATTAATATTTTTTCTAAGAGGACATGGGTCTATTTCATCAAGCATAAATCTAAGGTCTTTTGTAGATTCAAAGTGTTCAAAGCTCTTACCAAGAACCAGACAAAAATACTCGATTAAGATGTTCAAAATAGCTAATTCTAGGAGATTCTATTTGGTGGAGTTTGATATAGGATTTGTATGGATAATAGTATTGTATGACATAAGACTCCATAAACTCCTTAGAAAAATGGAGTTGTAGAAATGATGGGCAAGACACTAGTAAAGAGATCTAAACATATAATATGCTCAATGGAACTACTTTATTTTAAAAAAATAATTAGTTGAAGAGATTCTTACAACTTGTGATCTAGTATATAGACATCCTAAAACAACTCTTGGTTTAAAAACCCTACATGAGGTTTGGATACAAAAATCCCTCACTTTAGTATGTCATAGTTTTTGATTGTGAAACAAACATCCATGAGACAGAGGATGTAATGTCCCCTTCTCATCAGTTCACAGACATTCATGGGATTGGCCTATCATTTTACCCTCATAGGCCAAGGTTATTGATTAGGGGGTCGATTGGCAGTGATTTGTGGCTTTGCATTTTGTGTCTACTTGACTTTATGGCGAAATTAGGAGATTTCACGTATGTTGAGACATGTGCACTTTAATTATATTGAAATAATATTTTTAAGGTGCAATTAAATTAATTAATATGTGTAATAAAATAATAAAGTGTAACAAAAGGATATGAGAAGAATCTTCTAGAAGGAACCAATTGATTGGATGTGAAAAGAATAGATAGAGGAGGTTGGTTCATTGTTCATCATTGGTTGTTTGGATATCTTTTGTTGTAGACTTGTGGAGCTAAGGTTTCTGCAGACTAATCATTTGGGAACGAAAACTCCCTATGATTCGCATAACTGAGGAGGTGAAATATCTTTAAGGTATTGCAGTTGAGAGTGGGAGACAATTCAGTCTTCCATATTGTGCTTGTGAGATTGCTACATTTTCATGGTGATTGGGATTCATGGTATTTTCAGATCATCATATTGGACAACCCTAGTGCATTGGTTTTTATGTGAGAAGAGAGGCGGTCTTATTGAAGGACATTTAGAAGTGGAAATTGTGAGTTTGTTGATCGAATTTCATGTCTGAGACAAAATCGGGTTACCTCCTCCTAACCCACGATTTTGTCCTTATTTATTCATTGAAGCATGAAATTATATATTAGAGGACAACGCTGGCATAAGGAGTGAAGGGCGATACTATTAGGATCATTTGAAGGGAGAATTAAGAAGGATTCAATGAACAAAGAGAAATCTGCAGTCAAGATGTAACAGTCCTCTCATACCCACGATTTCGTACAAAGATACTCTTATTTGCATCGAACTTCACTTTCAAAAGGCAGCATTAACCTTGGAGAATCGATCATTTTTAGGGGAATAATAAGGTGTTGGAGTTGTCCATTATTTACTATCAGTCCTCCATCATTACAACAGGGGAGATTTCTGAAGACAAGTTTGATTTGCAGATTGGAGGCTTCAAAATCCATAATATTGCTTGCTTCTTCAGCTATCGAGTTAGGAAATCTCTTCCAGGTTCATTTGTCAAACATTTTATGTACTTATTTGAGATAAGTTGTGTAGTCACACAAATCTGTCCAGCTTAATTAAATAAATAAAAGCTATTTATTTGATTAAAAATCCACTAGCCATCAGTTAATTAAATAAATATTTAATTAATTCATCTCCAAACATTCTTCTATTAATTAAATAAATTATTCAATTTATTTTAATTAATTCATTAAATCAAATTCCAATCAATTAAATAAATAAAATCTATTTATTTAATTAAATCCCCTTTTCCTCTTTTAAATAAATTAAATAAAACATTTATTTAAATCATTATCCCCACCCCACTTGCATTTTCCTACAAATACAACTTGCACACATTTATTGGAATAAACTAATTGTATTTTAATAAAATCCTATTTTCCCTCACCCACCAAATCCAATTGCATTCCTAAATCCCCTTCTAGATTCTTCTAACCCCTTCCTAATTAGCCTAATCCATCCCCTAATTATTGTCACATTCCTAAGCAAAATGAAGTCACTTCTCAAAGACTCTAAAGTCTTTGAAAAGCATTTAATGCTTTGTGTGTTCAACAAATTAACCCCCAAAGTCTTCCAAGACCACTAATGGCTCTTACATGACCATTTATGGCTCTTACATAACCATTTATGGTTATTTCAAACTTGTCCCCCCAAACATTTATTGTTTTGACTATATTCCTCCATTTCACATTTGCACAAGAGTTTATCCATTGGATAAAAGCTTTATTCTTTGAATAAAGAGTTTATTCATTCAACCAACCTTGACATTAACTCCCAAAGTCATATCAGGCATTTAATGCTTATTCCCTCCCCTCTCAACCTATCTCACATTGACACTTGTCATCTTGGGATTGGGTTGAAAGCCCTCACATGGATTTGAAATCATTCAATCCTAACCCTTGTTGAGATTGCTCAATCTCAACCATCCATTGCTCCATTTTTCCTATAAATAGAGCCCATTTCTTCATAATCCAGATCCTGAAAACTTGTATGCATTTAAGCTATAGACATTTTAAGAGAGCATTTTAGCATAATTAACTCATATATTGTCATCTTGGATAAAATAAATCATTTTTAGTATCAATAGCTTAGTATTAGCTTTTCATTTCAGATTTGGAGCACAATACTACAATCTCAATCCTCCATAAGCATCCATAGTGCAAAAAGCTGCTGAGAGCTACACTATTTTGGAACTTGGAGAGGAGAGGAACAAGGGAGAAAGAGCTAAGAGCATGTTAGGAGGTATTTGGAGATGCCTCGTCATATTTGCTTCTTTAGTTAAATATGCTTTCATGTTTTTAGTGTATCTCTTGGTATGCCTATTTAGATTAGTCTTTGACTAAATAACACTAACGATTTTCTTGTGTGTCTTGTGTTGTTTGTCTCTTAGACTAACCTTGTCCATTTTGCAGGGCATCATTTGGTGAACCCGACGTGAATTGAAACACCAAAAAATATCATCTTTTTAGCAAACTAACATGTCTGAATATTGAAAATGTCACACAGGTTGCGCTTTGGCGCCATTGAACACGTTCTAGCGCTACCGACACTTATTCGTTTAGCGCTATTATCCAAATTTCAGTGCTTTTGGATTTGTTTTGGCACGTTTGTCGTTATTTTGGCACTATTGCAATCTTTCAGCGCTTTTGCCTCTCTGGCTTTCCCATTCTTTCAGCGCTTCTGTGTTAAATAGCGCCTCTGTTCAAACACAGACTAGCGCTATTGTAACAGAATGTCGTAAAAATCACCTTGTAACCAAAAAAGTGTAAATTTTAGGCTTGTGGAAGCCCCCCCTTGGACATCGATTTTACTAACACATTGTTGTTTGTACAGGTTAAAATGCACCATTAAAAATCACAAATTTTCCTTTGGTGCATTAAAACTTGAACACAAACAAAATTTCATTGCTTTCTAGTTAGGATCACTTGTCTTTTGGTGCTTAAAATCAACAAACAAATTTGATTTCCTTGCATCAAACTAAAAAGATTTACAATCCACACTTTCAAATTTGGTGCACATAAAATACACAATCCATTTGTTTTGATTTTTGCAAACAAATTTTACTTCAAGCAAACGTGTTTTTCATTAAGTTGACTAGGATTTCCAAATTCTAGATTACAAAACACATTGCCTTTGAAGTTAAAAAGAACACCATGGCAGTTGGAGCAACATCTCCAAATAGTTAGATCACATTGCAATGGTGGATTAAAAAGAACAAGTGTCTTTCGTGCTTGGCACACTTGTGCAAAAAGTCAGTCAAGTGGTCCTACCTCTAACACACACTATCCTCTCCCTTGGCTTTCGTGGTCCTAGGTGCAAGAGAAAAGTGTTAGTAACACTCAAAATTTTATCTTTTTAAGAGAGGTCTGCCAAGGGATCGATACTCTTGGGAACGACCTCAAGTGGTAAATCCTTCGAGCCGCTATAGAAATCAGGTGAGAGCGAAAGTTGTAGCCTTGGGTATAACTGGTCCTACAGTGTAACTAGTCGAAAGGACAAATGGGCCCCACCACCAGTTACAAGGCTCTTAAGTGAGTCACTGCAGAATGAACTTATATCCAAAAACATCGAACATGACTAAACATCTTTAAGTAGTAGCCCACCCGTTCTATTGATTGAGAATATTTGCGATATAATTTAGTGCAAGAGCATAGATGGTTTTGCTCCCAAGATACTCACCATACATATTTCCTTGAGTAGAAACATAGCTTTTTGAAAAGTCACTTGTGGCTTGATAAAAGTGGTGACTCCCCCATCATAGGGATCATCTATTTGTTATGCTCGTGCAAGACTTATTATATCACATCCTTACCTGCCACGGCGGGATTCATAAGGTATGTAGTACCAAAGTCAAAGAAATATCAAGATGTGGGCTAAATTTATCACAACTGGCCATTTGACCTTAGGGATAAAAAGTGTTTGAAGTGTGTTCGTTTTAAAGACCAAGTGCAAATTGAGCTGACTTCAGGCTTTAGAAATACACCTTAAAATACATCTAAAGGAAGGGTCATATACAAGTCCAAGGATTGGGTTGATCTAGACCCATACTCATTTGTGCCTTTTAGGCAACATTCTTGTGTTTGTGTGCTTACTTTGTTTTCTTGTCAAAGAAACATCAAACCAGAAAATCAATCCCAAAAACAAAGTATTCATCCAACATCTTTCAAAACAAACAAACACATAAAAAACAAAGTGCAAACAACAAAGAGTCAAAATTTTATGACCATTCTTCACATCTTGCGAAAGAAGAAGCGTCATCAGAATATCAACTTGAAAAGAAGACCATTAAGCTCAAAGGCTTTGATCAAAAGGAAGAAATTCTTCTATATTAATAGACAAATCTTTGTCTCCCATAGAGTTTTTCTACGTCACATGTGTCTCTACCTTCAAGGCAAAACAAACGAATTTGATTTAGAATCATTGAACCGCAGAGCTTTTATGCAATATAGAGCTCTGAGTTATCACAAAAACCAAGGAGGTAAGATTAATCCCAACTTTTTCCCAAACATCTATATCACCTATAACACAGCTCGAGAAATACCACCAACACCTGAAAGGGAAGAGGTAGAGTTTGTCCCATTTGTGACACAAAGTTTTTATTAAAGTTGAAAACATTTTCATCCATCATCTTATTCATACATCATCACTTCATCATCAATCCGTTCCAACTCTCAAAACATTAAGAGGTTCTTGCTCCAAGTTCTCTTTTTAGATATTGCTTGAATCAAACACTTCACAACACTTTTTAGATTGTTTCTACATCTAGGATAAGCTCATCCTAAGAGACACATCTACACAAGTTAAAACTAGTTCATGAGTGAATCCTCTCGTTACTAGGTAGTTCAATCTATAACACATCTCAGATTTCTCTACACCTTATCACATCCAACCTAATCAAAATAAACAAGCAATTCAAAAAAAGGAATTTCAGTTACATCTACCTTAAAAGTGCTAGGGATCCACATGCAACACAATTCACCAATCATCAATCTCTCATTTCATCAAAAACTCATCATCATTTTTACTCAACTTCAACAAAGACTCATAAACAAAATGGCTCAAACCCGATCACAGTCAAGGCAACGAGAAATAGAAATAGAAGAAGAAGAAGAGGAAAATCTCAATGAATTTCAAGAAGCACTTGGAGGAAATGCAAATGACGAAAACCCAAGTACTCCTACTCCTGCAACAATAGAAAGGGCTCAGCATAACCCTCTCTTTAACAAACTGTTTGATGAAATACTTAGGAGCAATGCGGACGCTCACTTCTTAAAACTCGCTCAAGAAGGAGCCAAACTCCCCTCTGACTTCGATCTTGCCCAATTAAGACAAGCTTCAGAAAGACAAAGTCGCCATGAAGAGGAAAGAGGTAGAGATCCCATCAGATATAACATTCCTCGAGGTAACCCACCACCTCCTCCTCCAACTGAAATGGAGATGTTGCGGCAACAAGTCGAGAATCTCGCCCAACAACTTCATAGTGGTGTCAAAACTAACCAATTCTCACTCAATGACATCTGTCCCTATCCTTTTGATAGGAATCTTTATATGCCACCCTTTCCACGAGGATTCGAAACACCCAAATTTGAAAAATATAGAGGAAAGGGAGATCCCCGTGATCATGTCAGAGAATTTCATTATGCTTGCCTCGAAGTGGCATATGAAGACACATACCTAATGTGCCTTTTTCCCCAAAGCTTGGGAGGAACAACCACATCATGGTTTTCCCGACTACCAGGTGGCATTAGAACATTTGAGGAACTCATCCAGAAGTTCCTAGCTCATTACTCTCATAACATTGAACGCGACATCACCATGGCCGATTTGTGCAACACCAAACAAAAACCAGGTGAACTATTCTTAGTATTCCTACAACGATGGCGCCAAATGTCTAGCAGACGTTCTCTTTAGTTACCTGAACGAGAACTAGTGGAAATATTCATTTCCAACTTAAACGAAGAAATGGAATTTCACCTGGATGTCAAAGACACAGACTCTTTTAATGATATGATCACCAAGGGTTTGAAATGTGAAAGGGCACTTATCAAGAAAGGACTCATCAAAATCTTTAATGAACCAAAAGATGGTCCTCGCCCACGCTTCAATAGCGATAAACCAAACTTCTGGAATAAAAACAAGAATATCGTCAACGATGGGGTTGTGGATGCCAGGACTATACAAAATGCACAACCTGTGGTTCAGTTTGCAGGACAAAATCCTCCACCTCAGAATAACACAAATGTTCCTTCCAATCAAGGTCGCATCACATCTCATGATGAACCTAGACCTCGTCAGCAAAAACAGAAACGAACATACACTCCCTTAGGGGAACCCATTGAAACGGTATTGCGACAACTCATTTCTCAAAATTTGGTCACTCTACCTAAACTATCAAACTATGAGCCTCGGGTCAAACCAGCATGGTGGAGAGATATTGAACACTGTGAATTCCATCAAGGAAGAGGACACAAGACAAGTAATTGTCACCGATTAAAAGATCTTATTCAGGATCTTATTGACCGAGGAGAAATTGAAATTGAAGGACATGACCCAAAAACAACTAATAATGATCATCTAATGTTCAAAAATCCACTTCCATCACAAGATCAAAGGGGTCCTTCCACTTCCAGGCGAGGCACTGATACCACTGATTATACACAAGCTACGTATAATTACACTGTAAATCATCTGTATGATGCCAGTGAACAAGTTGCAACCATAACCTTCAAAAATCCCAACTCAAATTGCAATGTTGTTATGCATCGCGGCAAAGTTACCATCAAAGCAGCTCCACAAGGCACCACCTCCATCCCAAAGCAGTACAATCTTGTGGAACAATTAGACAAAACCCCTGCACTTATATCCATTTTAGAGCTATTGCGCCTATCGCCATCTCATAAAACTATCTTGGATCAAGCACTCCAAGAGGCGTCAGTCCCTACAAATCTGAATACAAACCAATTTCAAGCCATGGTTGGAAGTCTAAAGTCATCACCTTGTCTCACTTTTTTCGAAAGTGACAACTCTTCCTTCCAACAACCTCATAACGCTTCACTACACATTGAAGGCTTTATTAATCAGCATAGGATCAAGCGAGTCTTGATCGATAATGGAGCAGGCCTAAATATTTGTACACTACAGTTGGTCACAGCATTGGGATATGCGGTAGAATCAGTGGATCCTCGTAAGAAGATCACAATCAAAGCCTATGACGATGCAAAGCGGTCATCCAAAGGAGCTGTGGTACTACCAATCCGAGTGGGCCCTGTGGTAAAACACATCATCTGTCAGGTTCTGGACCTTCCTCTGCCATATAATCTATTATTAGGGAGACCCTGGATACATGCCATGCAAGTCGTTCCATCTACCTACCATCAATGTATCAAGTTCCCACATAACGGTGTAGAGATCACAATCCTGGGCGATGCAAATCCCTTTGCATATTGCCATAATATCAGCCATCAACTAGAGATTACCGTTCCTAATAATAGAGAAGCCATTTCTTCCACATCATATATAAGTCCTGCCTCTCTTGCCAGTTCAAATGCCACTATACCAAAGCAAGAAAAGCTTAAGATGAAGATAGCAGAGGAAGGTCCTGGGGAATACAACTTGAGTCAACTCTTTTATGTGGGACAAATGCCCGCTTCTCCTAGAACACATGGTAAACCACAACAGGTACTCCAGCAACCACTAGTCACGCCAGCATGTGCTTTGACACCTTTCATCCTTGGAAAGAGTCAAGAAGAAGAAACCCAAGAGGAGGACTTAGCAGACTGGATCTATAAAGATCCCATCACCACTGATATACCACAAGTTAGACTTCCTACGGATCAGTATGGCAAAGGTCTCCTCATTATGCAAAGAATGGGGTATGATGGTCAGAGTGCTTTGGGATATTGCAAACAAGGACGACATGAACCTCTGCTACCGAAATTAAAGCCCAAAGGTAATACAGGCCTAGGCTTTGAAAAAGAGATTTTTCCTAAACTCAAATTCAAAGGAAAACCCCGCAAACCATTTTGTCCGCCTACGGCAAAAAGGACACCTTTCATTATCAAAGCAACATCGAGCACCATCACAACTGCCCCACCGAGGCTCAGAATCCCAACACAACCATCACCGATGCCACTCATCCCACCAAACGAACCCGTAATCCCATCAACAGCACCATTAGCAGCAGCAACTGTATCAGAACCCACAGCAACATCTATGGCACTAGCAGTTCCAGCAAAAGCCACTGAGTCAACATTACCGATACTCTCAGTACCATATTCTTTTATCCCCATCAATCTTCCTGCAGCATCGATCACTACAAAGGTACATCAACCAATCACACCTGCAGTATTTAAATCAAAAGACATCCCAGTATGGTATAGTAATCGGATGCTGGAAAGTGACTCAGAGACCGATTCACATGAGTGGGAATTTGATTCTGTACAGCTTAACACTTCAGATGAGGAAGACACATCACCACCTCCACCATGCAAAGACATCCCTGTTTATGGAGAAGCACAGATAAAGACCACTTGGGTTCCTGAACTGGAAACATCTTCCACAGACCCTACGTCTCATCCTACACCTGATTCTGACAGGGAGAGTACCATTAACGACCTTCACCATAATGTCTTAACCCTCACTGATACATCTAATGCACTTAACCTAATCGATGAAGTAATGCCCATTATCCACCCTGAACTCATCGAATGGAACCAACCAAATCCCCCATGTCTTGACTTCTTCCAAAACGATGAGGCCATCATTGACTTTTTGGAATTTAGGGATAACCTATCAAGCGGGGATCACAAAGCTGGATTCGCCATTGAACTTAATAGCACAGCATACTTCACGGTGGATGCCAAACCTTTCAGCTGCAAAAATATAACAATAAAACATGGATCTTCCAGTGAAAACCACACTGTGGCACTGTTTGATCCAACAAAAGTAAAAAGAAAGAGCATATCCAACAGTGAAAACCTCTCTGAGGCGCCTGAGGATGAAGGGTTTGACATCCTCCCCACTAGTACACAACAGGAATGATCAACGATTCTCATCGAGGAAACCAAAGAATACAATGTGGGGACTCCTGAAAATCCTCATCTCATACATCTGGCATCTCTTCTCACTCTAGAGGAACAGCCTAAATTTATAGAGTTCTTCCAGAAGCGTCATATCAACTTTGCATGGTCATATGCAGACATGCCTGGGCTTGATCCTGATTTAGTCATGCATCACCTCACCGTAGCAGAAGGAGCCAAACCTGTCAAGCAAAAGCTTCGTAAGATGCATCCTCAGATTGCAGTACTAGTCAAAATAGAACTCAAGAAACTCCTAGATGTTGGTTTCATTAGACCAATTGATTATGCAGAATGGATCTCCAATATTGTGCCTGTCGGCAAACCAAAAGGGGGCATCTGCATTTGTACTGACTTCAGAGATCTGAATAAGGCCTGTCCTAAGGATGACTTCCCCCTTCCAAATATCGATATCATAGTGGATCTGATAGCCGGACATGCCATGCTTTCACTCATGGATGGCTTGTCAGGATACAATCAGATAAAGATCGCACCAGAAGATCAACATAAGACAGCCTTCACCTGTCCATGGGGCACATATTGCTGGAATGTAATGCCTTTCAGTCTCAAGAATGCAGGAGCAACCTATCAAAGAGCAATGACCACCATCTTCCATGACATGATGCATACTATGATGGAAGATTATGTTGATGACTTACTAGCAAAATCACTCACCAGAGACGGGCATCTCCACATCTTAGACAAAATATTTGATAGATTGGAACAATACCATGTTCGACTCAACCCAAAGAAATGTGTCTTTGGAGTAACCTCCGGGAAGCTTCTAGGATACATTGTCTCAAGAAAAGGTATTGAGGTTGACCCAGCAAAGGTAAAAGCAATCATGGACATGCCACCTCCAAAGAATATCAGTCAGGTAAGGACATTACAAGGACGACTTCAATCCATCTGAAGATTCATTGCACAATTGGCTGATAAGTGTCACCCATTTACACATCTGCTACACAAGAACATCCGCTTTCAGTGGGATGCCCGATGCCAACAAGCATTTCAGACGCTTAAAGACTATCTCATGAATCCACCATTGCTGATGCCACCAAATCCAAGTAGACCGTTGTCACTCTATATCTCAGCAACAAGTACAGCATTGGGTGTACTACTGGCACAACATAATGTAGAAGGAAAAGAGTGTGTTGTTTACTACATCTCTCGCACACTGGTGGGCTATGAACTCAATTACACACCTATTGAGCGAGCTTGCCTAGCAGTAATCTTAGCAGCCACTAAACTGAGACACTATCTGTTAACACACAAGGTACAACTCATTGCAAAGATTGATCCACTCAGGTATTTACTCAGCAAAGCAACATTGACAGGTCGCTTGGCCAAATGGGTGATGATTCTAAGTGAATTTGACATCGAGTATGTGGACCGTAAGGCTATCAAAGGGCAAGTTATTGCAGATCAATTGGCCGATGCACCTCTCATAGGCGATCATCCTCTCATTTCCAATTTTCCAAACGAAGAGATATTCATGATCACAACAACACAACCATGGAAACTATACTTTGATGGCTCATACACTAGGCATGGCTCGGGGGCAGGCATTTTGTTTATCACACCCCAAGGTGACAGCATCCCGAAGTCTTACAGGCTCACATTTCCATGCACCAACAACATCGCAGAGTATGAGGCCTTAATCACAGGACTCAGGCTAGCCATACAATGGAAGTTACAGGAACTGCAAGTATATGGCGACTCCCAACTGGTCATTCGACAAGCAATCGATGAATATCAGACCAAAGATGATAAACTCATGCCATATAAGCAAATGGTGGACACTCTAAAGACATCATTTACTACTCTCACTTTTGAGCAGATACCAAGAGATCAGAATCAAGCTGCTGACGCTATGGCTACCATCGCATCTCTCCTAGATCTTCCACATAATTCAACACGCTACGAGTTCTTGGTCGAACAGCTTTGGATTCCCGCTTATGATATCCCTGAATCCGAAATGATATGTCACCTTGTCGGTTCTGAATCCCCATGGTATGGTGAATTCTACACCTACCTCCGTGATCACACCCTTCCTCCCAACCAATCGAATAACCAACAAAAAACCTTCATTCACCAAACTGCTCGATATACCATTATTGCTGAAACCCTATACCAACGCGGTCTTGATGGTACTCTCCTTCGATGTCTGGAACAAGATGAGATAACAAAGGCTTTGGAAGAAGTCCATGAAGGCATTTGCGGGACTCATTCAAGTGGTCCATCACTCGCCAAGAAACTCCTGCGTGATGGATACTATTGGCCATCTATGGAAAAGGATTCCTACTACTTTGTCAGAAAATGCAAGAAATGTCAAGTTCACGGCGACCTGATACGTGCACCAGCCTAGGAACTGCAACCAATCACAACACCATGGCCTTTTTGTCAATGGGGCCTTGACCTTGTAGGTATAATCCATCCATCTTCATCCAATGGCCATAAATTCATTATTACCGCCACCGAATATTTCACAAAGTGGATCGAAGTTGTTCCACTTACCCAAGTCACCGGCAAGCAGATCGCCTCATTCATCCTCAACTACATCATCTGTCGGTATGGTGTGCCCATGTCCATCATCACAGATAACGGTCTTCCTTTCAAAAATCAGGATGTCCGCGAACTTTGTGAGAAATTTCATATCCAACACCGCTTTTCCACTCCCTGCTACCCACAAGGCAATGGTTAGGCCGAAGCATCCAATAAAAACATATTGAGGATCCTCAAGAAGACAGTCAATGATGTCGGTCGTGATTGGCATATTCAACTGAATCCAGCACTATGGGCATATCGAACTAGCATTCGAACCCCTACAGGCGCAACTCCCTACTCATTGGTCTATGGTGCAGAAGCTATCTTGCCTATTGAGGTTGAGATACCATCATTACGAGTTTCCTTGCACAATCTCATCGATGATGAAGCATATAGAGTATCCCGTCTTCAGGACTTAGAGTTACTTGATGAGAAACGACAAGCTGCATACAATCATCTCAAAGCCTATCAGCAACGCATGAGCAGAAGCTACAATCACCAAGTTAGACCTCATACATTTGAGGTAGGTGATCTTGTTCTACGAGAGAATCCTCGCAACCAACCAAACAGAGAACATCAGGGCAAGTTTGAATCAAACTAGCTGGGCCCATATGTTGTCACTGCTGTATTCGGGTCCGGGGCATATCAGTTGGCTACATCAGAAGGAGAACCGCTTGCAGATCCAATCAACAACATGCACCTCAAAAGGTTTTATACCTAAGGTGTACAGAGCATCAAGCTCCCTTGCATACCAGAAAATACCAAAAACATTTGGAAAAATGTCCTGAGGAAAATACAAAAACATTCAAAAAAAGTAAGGAAAAATCATGCATCCAAACGGTGAACAACCACCCCGGTAGCACCTTGGGTAAGTACGATGGTGAAAACCTGGCAAACAGGTGCCACTCGTAAAGGCTATGGCTCCATTGTCTTTTAGACTTGTTGCGATCACATCTACTTCATACATACATCCATCCATCCAAAACCATGGCTTGTTATTCCTCTGCAATCAGAGAAAGTACTTCATGTGTCTTGCATCCCGCTTTTTCATAGTCATGTCTACACTTGGGGGCAATGCCCTTAAAACCTATTGATGGAAGTGGATTCTACATTGTCTTATGATTCATTAAGTTCTTCATTCAAACTATCTCAAAATACCAAAAACATTGGAAAATGTCTCAACAAAAATACCAAAAACATTCAAAACAATTCAAAATCCAAAAACATCAGAAAACATCGAAAATCCAACAAAAACATGGCAACACTTTGTACATACACATCCATGCAGATACCAAAACAAGCATTGACAAAATACTCACATGATGACCATTTACCAATCGACCACACAATCCACATCAACACTCAAAAACTATCTTTAACAAGGATGCATCCTTCCTTACCAAAACAAAGACAAAAGTGACGTTTTCTTTGACAAGAAAATTATGTTAAGCTATCAAATACTTGGTTGATTTGTGAGTACAATCATTCGTTTATCTGTATCGGGATCTTTCAAGCATTGTTTTGTATCGTTTGTGCATTATTTTCTGATGAAGTTCTGGGGCATGTACTAATGGTGTCTACGTGGGAAGTTCACCAAGCTACGTGATCTTATGCCAAATACAGTCATAGATCATTACGGCTTGATGACTACAGCGTATACCTCGACCATATGGGCATGAACCATTACCAAGGATCCTTATTCTTTATTCTTTATGTATATACTGTTTGTTTGCAGGTACCTTTCTCTTTCTTTGGTTCCTCCTACCTCATCCAAACTGGATAAAGGTTTTATTTCTTAGTACGGTATGCACTTGTCTCAGGATATGATCAGCCTAAGATCAAGAAGGACGATCCAAGTCACGCATGAACGGAGATAATCCTTGTCCGTTCCGCAAGCAATACTCTGGTCAACTTGATCCATTATATCAAGTTGTTTGTATTAACTTGCTATATAAAATCCATGTAAGGAATACTCAGGTCATCTTGAATCATTATGTCAAGATGCTTGTATTCTCTTCCAACATTTTAAAGCTCAATGATGAAAATAGAGCACTATGGATCATCATTTCATCTCATCTGTTTATATATTACATTCCGTTGCATATCACCCATCCATTCACTCATTCATATATAGGATTTATATGCAAAAGTGACCATTAAAACTGGTCTTGGATACAATCACGACCGAGTACTCTGATACATCATCAATACATCATGCAAAGTCTTACAAACCTTGCATTCCTCATGGTCATATCATCATCGCATTTAGTTGCATCTTGCATTAAGTACATTCACGTCATTTTAACTTAACATTGCATATAGTTCATTTTTGACATTAGTTTTTCATTAAATCATTTTGCATCATTTGCATCAATCATAAATAATTAGATTCATTCATGGGATCAAATTGTCTTTGATTATATTAAGCCATTTACTATGCATTCCTTTAGTGTCAGTTATCCATTATCATTTTATCATCTTTTATCATTTATTATTGCCTACATTCATTTATAGTTAAAAAGTGCATTCATTCGTCCATTAACTAAGTATCCTATTATGCTCATTTTAGGATTCATTCACATTGCATTCATTTATCCTCTTTTTAATTGCATTACGGTGCAGTTATTAAAACATTAGTTATAGTATCATCACATTATCATTTGTACTTAAATCATATTTAAGCATTTAGAATCATAAAATCCATTTGTTTACAAAACATTGGTTCTTAACATTTTATATCCATTATGCATATGCGTTCATTTAACACATTATCATATAAACATTTATACTTTACATTTTGTTTATCCATATTACATTCATCTAAACACATCTAGATGCACATCCATACATAACATCATTCATTCAACCATTACATTAACATCATTGCATACCATTATCTCATCATTATAACAAAATAGGAAACACCAAAATCATGTTCATAAATCATCATAAGCATACCTCATCATCATGGCATTACATACATAAAAGCATTACATCAAAAATCAAAACAAATCGTACATATATAAACCTGCATTCATATGTCAGTATCATCATAAAAACATGCATATAAGAAACATATCATCAAATGCATACATGTACACATATCCATCTAGCCATAACTCATCATCCTGCATAAACATCCATACATAATCAACTGCTTATCATCAAAATATGGGATCTCCATATATATCTCATCTCATATATCAGAGTACAATGAAGTCTACAAAATCGGCTACCAAGAGCCATCCAAGATACAGTCCAAAGAATAAAAACAATGATACAATACATATATGCATGCAAAAATGCTCTCTCAAATGCCACTCTGGCCAGATGCTGTCCCAACACCTCCACTTGCTCCACCACTAGTGCCTACACCACCTGATCCATCTCTCCGTGGAGGCCTCATCGAACCACCACTCCCTCCTGCATCCCCTGATCTCTCCCTCTGCAGCGGACCCATCACACCCCCACTGCTCTGCACCCTCTGCGATCACTCTGATCTAGCCTGCCACATCTGAGAATAACTAAGAGCTCGCTGACTAACTGGCACCACCTGCTCATATAAACCCCGCTAGTACTCTATCTCCACCTGTGCTCGTCGCATCTCCCTCATCACCTCCCTCGTAGGCCCCTGTGCTCCTACTCCAACCCGCACTCTCTCTTGCAGCTCCGCTAATCTCTCCACTACACTATCCCTCTCCCGCAGCACCACCGCCAACTCTGACTCCCGTGCAAATAGCTGCACATCTCTAGCTGCCACCTCCGCCTTCAAATCCTCTATCCAAGTCTGCAAACGTACTATCACATGATCTCGCAGATCTCCAGTGGCTTCCTCCCCGATATCCATAGCTGCCCCACCTGCACCACCCTCTCCAGTGGCTCCCTCCCTGGTATCCATCGCTACCTCACCTGCAACACCCTCTCCAGTAGTCCCCTCCCCCCTGTCCATCGGGATCTCCTTCTCCATCCCCCTCCCACTCAGCTGAACTCCTCCCTGTATCAATGGTCCCTGTGATATCTGTAGAGGCAGTCCACCTCTCCCTCTCCACTGACTCCGCATCCCCAACCCTCCTCCTCCTCCTCCTCCTCCTCCTCCTCCTCCGTCTCCGTCCCCTCTCATCCTCAAAAGCTCAGATCGGCTCTGCTGGATCAGAGATCCGTAAGATCGGGTGCGCTGCCCGGTACTGCGTGTACTCATTTGTCACACCTGCATCCACGACCCTCGGTCGTCTATCCCATGGTCTTGCCTGCAGTGTCCGAAACTCTGCCAGTGCTTGGTCATATGGTAGCACTGGCCCCCATGCGTACCTCTCTCGAATAACTCGCGCATACTCTCTTGATCCACTGGTCAGTCCCTGCTGCCGTCCAAACTGCCTCATCACTCTCCCAGGCACCTGTCTCTCCACATGGTATGTGATCCTCCCAATGAGGAATCGAGTCATAAAAACATACGACAGTGCCTCTGCATCATCATCCCATGGCTCACACTCCAAGTATGGCCGCCATATAACTGCATCCAGATCATCCAATGCCCACCGCCACCACTCTAACTTCCCCGGGTGGGGCTGATTCATCATGTCGCTATACATAAACATGTACGGCTGGTCTACTGCGCGGAATCTCAGACTCACCAGTCGAGTCACTGGTAGGTGCTCCCAGGCCCAAATATGCAGCAACGTCATGCCCACTGCTAAGGAACCCCTCCCTCGATAAACCACCTCATGGAGCTCCTAGTACATGTGCACCAGCACGCACGGCTCCCACGCAAATCGGGTCCCCTCGGTCATCATCATCTCGATAACCTGTCCCCATCCGACGACCAAACCATGTGATCGCCTGTCTGGATACAGAAGACCTCCCACAATACCTGACAAAACTGCTGGTAGAGGCTCATATAAAGCAGCTATATCCTCCCAGGTAATCGAGCCATCATCAATGAAAACATCCTCATCAAAAATCCTCTGCACTACAAGAGTCCCACAAGATCTATCATATGTGACCAGCTCCCCTCGAATCGGAATCCGCAGGATGCGCCACACATCCTCCAAGGTCACTGTCATCTCCCCCTGTGCCAAATGGAAGGTGCACGTCTCGCTGTGCCACCGCTCTGCTAGTGTTGTGATCAAACTGTGATTCATACGAATCACGGGCATGTGCATCACCTCATATAATCCCGTCGAGGCAATGCAATCTATCTCCACCTGTGTCAATCGATCCCGCAACCCCTGTGTCGCAGGATGGAGCTCATGTAACTGCAACACGCGCAACTCCTCCTGCACATGGACATTCATCAATTAACATCAGTTGTTTTGTTTTCAAACTTTCTTAAGTTTAAACCTAGACTATCAACAGATACTTTGATCAAGTATCTTCGGGTCTCAACAGGTAAGCAATCATGGCCACCTAGACTTCAACGGACATTTATCCTAACAAATGACCTAAGTCTCATCAAGCTGCTATGGTTCCAAACAACTCCCCCTTCGCCTCGCCATCCATCAATCATTGGCATCGGGAGATTTTCTTCATCCAAACTGGGGCATCTCTTTATCCTAAGGCAAAAGCGCTATTTTATCAACAAAAATGCTAGTTTCTCAACAATAGCGCTCAATCAGCTATACAACAACGTTCAAACTACAAAAGCGCTAAAACAACTATACAGTAGCGCTACTTGAAATCAATAGCACTCAATTAAGCCCTCAATAGCGCTTATTAATCAACAATGCTTAAACTTGCATACAATAGTGCTATATCAAAACAAAAGCGCTCAAACAATGGGGTAATAGCGCCATTGCGGCGCAGTAGCGCTAGTTTATGGAGCAAAAGCGCCAAAACTGTAGTTCCAGCACTCTTGCTCTGACTTGACTTGAACTCAGCTAAAAACCTATCAAAAATGCATAAAAATTAAATTTTTGAATTTGCGTACCGCTGGTCCATAGTCGTCTGGGTGCTGGAACCATCGAACTCGCTCAAATCTGTGCTCGGTGATCGGTATCAGCATCCTGACTGCTGCTCGCTCCTCCAAAATGTCCCTATCAGAGCTCTGATTTCTAAATGGTTGTGGTCACAAATGATCTTGTTTTCACCCCTTTCACCCCATTTATACCCTTCCCCATCACCGTAACTTCCCCCCGCTCATCATCGTAGTCCCCGTGAACTTCCCGAGCCCCCCATTTCTCCATTTTTCCCCCGTGAACTTCCCGAGCCCCCCATTTCTCCATTTTTCCCCTGTGAACTTCTATTTTTCACCCATATGCCTAACTTCTTCTCTTCTACCACCGTGCCAATTTTCATTCTTTTTCGAGAGATCGCCCGATTTTTCAAAAAAAATCGGCCCATCTCTCGAGGGGGCATACCACCCATTAAATTTACATTTTATGGGGCATTTCTTCACACCTATTTTTCTTTCTTTGAAATGACGCGATAAACTACACCGTCTCAAAGAGGGGCAAATGTAGTCACACAAATCTGTCCAGCTTAATTAAATAAATAAAAGCTATTTATTTGATTAAAAATCCACTAGCCATCAGTTAATTAAATAAATATTTAATTAATTCATCTCCAAACATTCTTCTATTAATTAAATAAATTATTCAATTTATTTTAATTAGTTCATTAAATCAAATTCCAATCAATTAAATAAATAAAATCTATTTATTTAATTAAATCCCCTTTTCCTCTTTTAAATAAATTAAATAAAACATTTATTTAAATCATTATCCCCACCCCACTTGCATTTTCCTACAAATGCAACTTGCACACATTTATTGGAATAAACTAATTTTATTTTAATAAAATCCTATTTTCCCTCACCCACCAAATCCAATTGCATTCCTAAATCCCCTTCTAGATTCTTCTAACCCCTTCCTAATTAGCCTAATCCATCCCCTAATTATTGTCACATTCCTAAGCAAAATGAAGTCACTTCTCAAAGACTCCAAAGCCTTTGAAAAGCATTTAATGCTTTGTGTGTTCAACAAATTAACTCCCAAAGTCTTTCAAGACCACTAATGCCTCTTACATGACCATTTATGGCTCTTACATAACCATTTATGGTTATTTCAAACTTGTCCCCCCAAACATTTATTGTTTTGACCATATTCTTCCATTTCACATTTGCACAAGAGTTTATCCATTGGATAAAAGTTTTATTCTTTGAATAAAGAGTTTATTCATTCAACCAACCTTGACATTAACTCCCAAAGTCATATCAGGCATTTAATGCTTATTCTCTCCCCTCTCAACCTATCTCACATTGACACTTGTCATCTTGAGATTGGGTTGAAAGCCCTCACATGGATTTGAAATCATTCAATCCTGACCCTTGTTGAGATTGCTCAATCTCAACCATCCATTGCTCCATTTTTCCTATAAATAGAGCCCATTTTTTCATAATCCAGATCCTAAAAACTTGTATGCATTTAAGCTATAGACATTTTAAGAGAGCATTTTAGCATAATTAACTCATATATTGTCATCTTGGATAAAATAAATCATTTTTAGTATCAATAGCTTAGTATTAGTTTTTCATTTCAGATTTGGAGCACAATACTACAATCTCAATCCTCCATAAGCATCCATAGTGCAAAAAGCTGCTGAGAGCTACACTATTTTGGAACTTGGAGAGGAGAGGGACAAGGGAGAAAGAGCTAAGAGCATGTTAGGAGGTATTTGGAGATGCCTCATCATATTTGCTTCTTTAGTTAAATATGTTTTCATATTTTTAGTGTCTCTCTTGATATGCCTATTTAGATTAGTCTTTGATTAAATAACACTAACGATTTTCTTGTGTGTCTTGTGTTGTTTGTCTCTTAGACTAACCTTGTCCATTTTGCAGGGCATCAAGTTGTATTGTTCATGGTTGTCATGAGTCCTCGAAATTTCTGAGTATTGAATGAGTAGATTTTGGTCATTAGTATTATTATTGTAAGGACTCATTTGATCATCATTTTGAATAAGAAAGGGAGAAATAAGGTTGCACCTTAATTGCATTATTGTATGAGGTTTCATGCCAATTATTTGATGTAATGTCAGTTAGCTATAAGTACATAATTTGTGTGTCCTAATTGGTATAGAACACCATAAATTAGTTACTTATGCATCTTTGGCAATTATCCTATCAATTAGAAGTTATTGTATTTGTTCATTCATGAGAAATATGTGGTTGATAACCTCTACACAAGTCTAAAAATTCTGAGACAACATTTTAGCATAACACGCAAAACATAAAAACCACATAACACGTAGTTGGATAAGTCATTCTTTAGCAAATACTCCTTGCATTTTCAGTTTATCTACTGTAGGAGATATTTCAGAGGAGAAGAGGTCAAAGTTGGACTTTAAATAAATAAAAGGTATCTTCATCAGTTACAGTTATGGGGTTAAGTGATTGAATTCTTGGAATTCCATGATTGGAAAGACAATATATAGATAAAATATGATCTTCAAGGAGACATAAGACTTTTCCTACAAATAAATAACTAAGTTGTAAAGGAAATAATGCAACTACAACCAAAGATCAAGAAGGCTACACTTAAAGATAAATTAAAGGTTCAAGACGAACTTGAAGAGGAATAACATCTACCTCAACTTGTGAAGAGGTACACTTGACAAAAGAGACAACTAGAGATGAATAGCCTACTTGATCTTATATGTGAATTTATTTATATGCTTTAATGTTAATCAGTATTTAGCAAAGGGACTAATATATTTGCAAGTTTCAATTGAAAAAACATATAGAGTACACAGAAGAAGAAAGTATAACTCTTCAAAGGAAAAATAATGCAGGATGAAGACTGAAAAGTGAATGAAACGATCTCATCTTTAATGGTCAATATATGATCCTTGATATACTAAATAAGAAATAAGGTTGGCACCTAATTAGGGTAATTCAAATCAATGGAGGAAAAAGGTATTCCAAGGGAAGAATAATGAAGATAGGTGGGGTAATAATGTCCATACTTGAATACCTCTTTCAAATATATAAAATAATGAACCCAATACTAAAAGCTTAAATCAAAGGATCTAGAAGTCAAAGATGATGAGTAGAGAAGAAACTTGGTTAAGGAAAGGATTTTCAAGGAGAAAATGAATGGAAATGGAATAAAAATCATATATGGGGATCAAAGAGAATTCTCAAGGGGGATATCTAAGAGTCCAAGATCAAAAAATTCCCTTAAAGAATCTCTTGGTAAAAATAGCAGCTACGTTCAAAGGAATTTTTTTTATCTTGGACTCTTAGATCTCCCCCTTGAGAATTATCTTCCACATGAGAGTTAAGGAATCTCACCTTTGAGTAGATACACTATATGAAATAAATGTTATCATGTTTATTTTAGGCATGCTACTAAGGAAGCTCACTACTCCCGAAAGGACTTGCAAGCCAAAGTTCACAATGTCAAGGAAAGATACAAAGCATTTTCAGGCTGAGACTCGTTGCCTCAAGACAAGATACAAAATACTTGTAGGATGAGACTCAACTACCCTAGGGTGAGATACAAAGGTGACTTGAATTACAAAGTATATGCCTTTAACATCACAATTGGAAATTTCCCTTGAATTTAGCTTGTAATGCCCCTCTTGTCTACTCTCTACATTTCATAATTCATTTTGTGGACTCAACCTTGATACCTATTGTGCTTGATGATTGAGATAGATCAATGTTGTGATTTAGAATTGTCATATGAGAGATGTTGATATAAAAGTTGTTTTGAGAAATGATTAGAATGACTTAAGTGATGTTAACTAGGTTAGTTGATTAAAAGTAATGAATCATATTTTATGTTATTTTGATTTGACGAGATATCATGTTATTAACAGTGTTATGATGTGACCCCATTTGAGGAATATTTATATGCTCAATGTTGTAGAAGAATAATATTGATGATGTTATTCACGTACTTAATTAGATGAAAGTATTATTAAGAGCTTAATTGATCATATATGAAAGGGATGATATCATATCATTTGAGTTCATGAGAATGCATACAATGTCAAAATTCCCTTCAATGATTTGAGTTATTTTGATTATTTATATATGCACGAGCAGGTACACTTGACGTGTGAATGTTTCAATTACTACAAGTACAAGGCATCAACTCCACCTAGCTCCACAGGTTTGAGCATGTCCACATCCCTGGTAGTGGTTAACAAGAGATAGTACACTAGCCAAATACTGAAGCCAAAATATGTGCCCCTTGATTAGGGCATTTCCCTTGATTTTACTATTTTAATTACTATCTTATTTCAAGCCCCAACTATCGCAATTGGTAGCTTTCAGAAACCCATTCATCATGTTGAGTCAACTCGTAATGATTGTTTATGCATATTTAGTTTATAATACATTGTCAGTTATCACATGCATCAATGGTAATTTGATATGATTGTAGTAATTTAATACTAAAATGTGAAATATGTCTTGTATGTATTTGAGTTATTGAGGTTTGAGAGATTTCACCTTGGGGTCTTTGGGAGCTTGATTGGCTTTATGATTTTTTTTAATATTAAAGATAGTTGAAAAAAGGAGTACAACATCTAAGCTTTTCCAACATATGTCTATCAGATATAACTAGAAATTAACTATAAACAATCTAAAGTCACTACTACATCATAAGTATCAGTTAATACAAAATTCTATCTAGAGTCAATATATCAGCATTGGTGTTTCACAGTCAGACTAGGAGAGCATGAGTCATCATGTGTCCCATGACCCATTAAAATTATTACTACATTCAGATTTGTCGTTATCATACCTCCCTAGGGGTGAAGCAATATCGTCTTCCACATAAACAACAACATACCAACTAGGGGAATCGGGTATCTTTTTAATGCTATTCTTTGCCTTGACCTCCTCCTTGAAGATCCCTTTATCCTTCATGAACTGGTTCAGTACCTCTAATTCTTTCTGGTCCAACATATCCTTATATGTATTGAAGTAATGTGCAGACTTGATATCTATTTTTTATATGAGCAAGACACCTTCTAAGACCAATATCATGAACCTACTCATTGGAATCTCTAGAATAGCTGAAACTTGCATCATAATCATGAAATGTGTGAGTTTCATGTTAAACTCGGTATGGCTTCTCTTCTTGTCCTGAAATACCTCGTTGTTCCTTTGCTTCCACATAAATTATGCACAACAAACATGTGTATACACTAATGCTAACATGATATAATAGAGAGAGATTCCTTTATTTATAAAAAAACTTATAACAGAAACCTAACTGATCGACCACATTCCTACAGAATAGGTGAACAGGATTTATTAAACAAAAGAAGAAGAAGAAGTCAGCACAGGAAAACATAACAACATTTGTCTTGCAACTGAGAAAATATAACATGACTTGCTTCCTGGATCTAAGCTCCACTAAGAACAATTATAAACGTTTCATAAATTATTCTGTTGAAGAACCGGTCAAGTGGCTTCGATCATTACTACTTCTCTCTGACTGGGTCTGCATTGTAGCTATATACTTGGTGCTTCTTTAAACCGACACTTAGTCTTTACTTCTCCTTTGCCGACCTTGCATCATGATATTAATGTGCACAACAAACATGTGTATATACTAATGCTAACATGATATAATGTAAACCATACTTAAGATTGATTTTAGATATTTGCATAGATAAATCATTTAAAAACCATTATATGACAACCATAAGTATAAGTCAAATCAGTTTCAAAAGCACTTAAAAGGTATCAACTAGGAGAGTATCATGATCCAAATGTCATCTAATCACAAGACCTAGGCAGGAGTATTATAACAAAAATCTATCAAAATAGAGCCATTATTTAGGCTCATCAGAAACCACAAAACTTCAATAGACAACAAAACAAAACTTATTCTTCTTTTCATCAATTTTTTTTTACATAACCAACCAAGATTTCAATCCAAGACAAGCTCGAACGAGTGTTCCAACAAACAGGGGAACTGAGAAACAAGGACCAGACCGGTTTAGAAAATTGACATTCAAAAAATATGTGCTCAACAGACTCAGGGACCATATAAAGTAGGCATGATAGGGGAGTAACACCCAAAGATGACAAAAATGGACCAACAACAATTTTTTTAAGTAAGACAAGCCATCTCAAGCAAACTTTTTTAGGTTCCACAGGTTGATGCCAAAATAAGCTAAGAAAAAAATGCCATTTTGGATTCGACCAATCAAGACCCCAACATTGATTAATCCATACAAAGATATTAGAGTCTTCTCTCAACATTTCATAAATCTACTTAACAGAGATATTCAACAAGGTAGAGCCATCTTGCCATTTAAGTTGCTTCATGTATGTATCTGAAAATAATATTTTGCTCGGAAATACATGTCTTGTAGACTTTTGCACCAAAGTATAGGTCTTCTTGTGAGAGGGAGGACTCCCAAAATTGGTACTTAGTTCTTCCCATGACCCTAGGTGATTGTCAAACAGAATATTTCCAATAGAGATGATACCCAAGGAGTACCAACACTTAGCATAGAAACAAATTGAGTAAGCGCAAGGGGCTTATTATTAAGTTGGACACCCCACCACATAGATATATCTAATAATGAGTATGGGGGGGGGGCAATGGATTCTCTAGAGAACAAGAATCCTCTAATTTGAGTCCATGCCTTCCACAGAGATGCAAAAATGTACAAACCAAAAGTTTTAATCTCAAATTCACCCAATAACATTTCACATAAACCAATTCCAGCCCAGTTGTTCCCTTTCTTAGGCTTTGACAACATGATATTATTCCTAATCAATACCTTATCGAGCTCATTTCTAGTTATAGCAGTAAATATCCATTTAGAGGCCAGAGCAACCCCATGAGACTTCAAGTCACAGAGACCAAGACCCCCATACTTCCTGGGCATACAACACCAATCCCATGGAACACATTGCCTTTTTTGTTTCCTTTCCCATCTGACCATAAGAAGTCCCTCATACTTTTATCTAGCTTATTGATTTGGTAGTTTGCAAAGAGCCAAGTAGAAGCATAGTATACTGCATGAGAAGCCAAGACCTTTTGAACCACTAGAAATCTACCAGCAAGCAAGAGAAGGTGTGTTTGCCATTTGTGGTGTTTCTTTTCAACTTTAACATATATCCAGTCCCACATGTCCATGGTAGAGGGGGAAATAACAAAGGGGATCCCAAGGTATCTAACAGTTTTAGATGGACCAGCCCAGACCCACCCCTTCCTAAGAAGTTATTCAGGAGGGGCCACAGTCCATCCAAGCACGGTATATTTATGAAGGGCAACCTTTTCCCCAAATACAACACACAAAAAAAAAATGAATTTTGTCTAACACATTATCAAAGTTACCTTCAAAGAGCCCCATAAACAAAGCTGTGTCATCAACAAATTGGGTGTTTAGGAGATATTCTTGATTTGGTAGCTTAATATCAATGGTAGGGGGCCCAAAGTAGAGCATCTCATAATATAGTATAAAGCATCTACAACAATTACAAACAAAGCGGGTGCAATTGGACACTCTTGTCTAATAGAGCACTACAATTGGATCGAGTATGAAGTTTGACCATTAACATCAATCATTGTAGAGGAATATTTAAAAAGAATTTATATCCATCTGCAAAAGTAAGGGGAAAATCCAAATGCTCTCAACATCCCAATTACAAAGGGCACTTGATTTTGTCATAGGTCTTCTCAATGTCTAGTAGAACCATGGCCACATCTTGTCCATCTTCCTTCGTCCAATGCATAGCCTCCCAACTAGTGATTAGGTTTTCCAAAATACACCTCCCTTTAATAAAACCTGTTTGAGTTACTGATATGATCTTAACCAAAATTTCTGCAATCCTCTTGGCAAGTGCCTTGGCAATGATCTTGTAGGATAAGTTTAGTAATGTAATTGGCCGCCAATTTCTCACTTGAGTCTTGTCACCACCCTTGGGGATAAGTTTAATGATCCCCCTGTTAATTTTTTCCCCAAGAGTCCCCTGAGCAAAAGTATCATTATAAATTTCAACTAGCTCCATACTGATCCATTCTATGTTTTTCTTAAAAAAATTTGTAGGTAACCCATCCAGCCATGGGGTTTTCCCATTTGCTAAGAATGTAATGGTGTCATCTATTTCTTTGACTATGATTTCCTTATCAAGGGTATTTGCATCCTCTTTGGATAACTTTATAGGGATCATTTCTAAACATTTGATCAACTTTCTTCATTTTCTTTCTGATGTTCTGAAGAGAAAAGTCATCTATAGAAGTTTTCAAATGCATTCTTGATTTCATCGGGGTCTTTTGATAGTCCCCACTCCGTCTAAATCTCCTCAATAATTTCCCTCTTCTATTTAATTTTTATTATATTAAAGAAATAAATGGTTCCTTTATCACCTCCTTAATTGGCTTTGTGATTTTAATTTGAATTTCATTGTTATTATATTCTCACTCGTAAAAGTGAGTTTGTAATTTGTAATTGAGCTTATTTTTACTACATATAGTGTATTTTTTATTATCTTCTCTCAAACCCTCTTCATGGCTCAAGGGTGATTGTTGAGATTGGATGATTAGAAAGGGATATTTTGTGGGTATGGAGTTGTTTGAATTGAATTGGTGGAGAGTGAACTCACAATGCTTGTTCCCACTTTTTCGCACATCCTGATTTTTGTTGAAATCGTACATTTTTTAAGAAAATATAATGATTTAAGCTTTAAGAGGTCCCATTTGAAGTAATTAATTGAAGATAGTTAGATCAAAGGCTCTTAGATCAAAATTTATTAGATAGAACCTCTCTACTTCTAAATCATACTTGCAATGAAGTCTCCTTTGCATCTATCAAATGCTGATAAAAAACCAATTTTAAATTATTTTTTTGGGGGTCAAATGAATTCATTTAGAAGTTTTGTTTTTTTAAGTATTTATCCATTATTATAAGCTTTCCAAATAGTATAACTTTTAATATATTTAATTTCATTAATATATTTTTATTTTATTTCTTATAAATGTAGGATTTTCACCGAACATGAACTTCTTTGTTCAATGCTTATGGAAAAATAGTAAATGTCATCCAAAAAATTCTGAAAAATATTTACGCACTAGGTATTGAAGTCCTCTTTCCAACAAAAAAAAAAAAATTGATTTTGGTTACATATACAACAAGTTATGTAATATCAAATGGACATATGTAATGTAAAAATTATAGTTAACTCAACTTCAAATCTCAATAAAATATGAAATATTGAAGGTAATGTTACAAAACCAATTGCAAACACTAGATATGGATGTTACAAAACCAAATTTGAAAGGATCACATTCATATCTATTATAGAAAAAAAGTTATTCTATACAGAGTGAGTATCACTATTTAAAAATGTTGTTTTTTGAAAAAAAAAAAAGTTTTCGAGGGAGATAGAAAAATGGAAGAAAAATGATTCCAAAACTTATCAAAAAAATATTTTTAGAATCTACATACTGTAGCGTCCTAAAATTGTGACACTTGCAATTTCGACTGCATTTCGGTCTTCACGATGGCGACGCAACACGCAACCTGAATGGAGACCCCGAAACTTGCTCACGACACTGAAAACTGCATTTTTCAAGCACCCTGGCCTGAACCTCCTTGCACCCTGCTGTCTCGGAAGGTGGGACCAGAGCGCCCAGTGCCTTGGTCCCTGGGTCCTATTTTGGGCCCGGTCTCCTAAGGGGTGTCGGGTCTTTTTGTTTGCAATTTGGAAATTAACTTTCCTGGTCGGCCTAAGGTCGGGAAAATCAGTCTATCAGCCCTAAATGACAAGTATATAAACTACATTTTTCTCTCTCATTTGGAATGAAGAGGATAGATGTATGGAAAAGGCGTGGAAACTATACTTAAGCATTCAAGCATTCAAGCATTCAAGCATTCCTTCAAGCAATTGATCATTTCAAGTCTCCATTCAAGGCTAAGTGTTGCATTCAAGTCAAGGATTCAACCATTGAAGAGGAGATCACATACATGCTACAACAACATACAACATCTAAACCTTCACACATAAGGATACAAACATCCTTAGAACAAGGTATTAGTACTTGTTTTACAGTCATTTACATTTACAGCTCTTTCTCATTTCTTGGTTAATTCCAAAACTGGGGTTTGACCTAAAGGCAAACCCCTAATCCCTAACCCCCCAATCATCTTCGCTTTTCTGTGTGTAGGTTGCAGGTACGCGGCCAAAATTGAAGATCTGGAATCCTTGTGCAGAGACGAACAGATCCCCCTTCATTTCGCGGATTTTTTGGAGGACCGTGGCGCCGGGCGCCATCGTCCTGACAACTTTTGCTCAAATTTGCAGGACAGCGCCGTATCGACATTTTACTGCTAATTTCAGGTCCGCAGCTTCATACTGTATTCCTATCTCAGTTTATAAGCGAATCTTTATCACTTTCTATGCATGCTTAGCTTAATTCTTCTATCAACATTCTTTACAAAAGAGGGTAGCCTTGCTTTCTTAACCCTTGAAACTCATTTAGCATCCAATCTTGCATTGCGTGGGATTGGATCTTGTGGGTTTCAACCCCTCTTTTGAATGTAAAGTCTCTCCCCTAAGTGAAAACCATCGAATCCTAGCGAACCTCCCTTCTCTCTCCTCGGAGTTGGAAGAGGGGAGAACAACTAGGGTTCGATCACAATTTTCCGCTTTACATTTTGGTGAACCTGACGTGAACATCCTTTCTAATTTTTCATGCTTAGATCTGAAAAAATTGATTACATTTCCATGTTTGATCTTTTGCAAAATTTTAGAAGTGATTGCATAAAAACCCTAAATTTTCTTTTTAGTAATTGAACTTGCGAAATGTCTAAATGTTAATGCTTGTTTCAGATCTGCCCTTCTATTACAAATTTTCAATTCAT